>NC_066342.1:2279190-2464679 GCF_022539315.1 Serinus canaria | reverse complement strand
CAGCATGGTGTGGGGTCTGCTGAGGTTCTGCAGACTCTCCGGAGGGTTGCTAAGGACGTGCTGATGCCTCACGACCTCCGTTCTGTGGCGCATTCTCTTTTTTACCCTGTACAGTATGATGTTTTGGAGACCAAGTGGGCTTGTTTGGCAGCCGACGCGGTGGTGCAGAATGCTGCGCTGGGGCCGCAGGACCCCAGCCGTGTGGTTGTCGATGGCATGTTGTTGGGCACGAGGCTTTATGCCGATGCTCAGGGGCAGGTTGGATTTGATCACCTTGTACTTGACCAGTGCCACACGCTGGGTGTTGCAGCGATTATTCAGACCCTGGAAATGGCTGCTCCGAGGCAGCCTTTTGCGACTGTTTTCCAGGCGGTTGATGAGCCTTTCATGGCATTTGCAGCAAGGCTAACTGCATCTGTGGAGAGGCAGGTGCCTGATCCTGTGGCAAGGAGGCTTGTGACTGCAAACCTTGCAAGGTGTAGCTGCAATGATGATTGTAGGAGGGTCATAGCAGCTCTGTCTGGTGTTCCTACTGTATCCCAGATGGCAGAGGCCTGTGCGGACATCACCCCCTTGGGTTGGAAGTTGGCTGCCGTGGCTACCGCTGGGCAGCCAGTCTGGGTGGCACCGCAGGGCAGGTGGCCACAGCAGGGGAATGCGCAGGCTGGCAAGAAGCAGGGGAAGAAAGCACAGAAGGTCAAATTTCCCATGTTCTTGTGTGGTTGGTGTGGTAGGCCCAATCACATGTCCAATGTCTGCAAGGTGACTGTTCATGTTAATGGCCAGGCTTTACGGGGCTCGGGAAATGCAAAGCGGAGTGCGCAGGGGGACGTGCTCAGACACAAGCTTCTCTCCAGACCCCGGAGCCGATGAAGGTCTGCTTTGCCGGCTTGCAGCCAGCACCAGCGGATCAGCAGGTGTGGATGTCTGCACCGCAGCAACAGTTGTCTTAGAATCTTGTAAAATACACAAGGTTCCCCTGGATGCCTTTGGTCCCTTGGGTGGTGTCGTGGGGTGACAGCCTTTATCCCAATATTGTGTGTTGTGTCTGGCATGTGCGCCTTTCTTCCCCCCCCCCCCCCCCCCCCCGCCGTCTTGCCGCGGCGGGGCGGGGAGCGGGGGGGTGAGGGTGACCGGGCACCTTGGCTTTTGGCTTGCTGGCTGCTGCTGCTTAACTTGCTTGCTGCTGCTGCTTAGCTTGGCTTGCTTGCTTTTTTTGCGCTCTTCTTTTTTTTTTTTTTCCTTCCCTCTTTCTTACCCTCCCCTGAAGATACCGTACCGGCTCCGGACCTGACCTGGGACGTCCAGGACCCCCCAGAGTCTGCGAGAGACACTCAGCACCCTCCACAACACTGCCTGGTTTCTTTTTCTTTTCTTGTGTTGGGGAGTGTTCCTTTATTACTTGTTATTAAATAGGTTTTATTTTCCACTTTGCTCCTCCGAGGAATTCCTTCCCGAACCCGGTATTGGGGGAGGGGTGGTTGGAGGTTTGTTTTTAGGGGACTCCCTTTCGGAGATTTCCCCTAATTTGTCCTAAACCAGAACAGGTGGGGGCATGAGTGCTCTTCTGATGCGGAGGTCTAGTGCTACTCTTCAGGGCATCATTGTGCACCTGGGGCTCATTGATGCAGATTTCACGGGGCAGATTTGTGCCATGGTCACCACACTCACCCCCCTCGCCCCGTCACGATCCCGAAAGGGATGCGACTTTCTCAACTTGTGCCTTTTAAGTCCTCTGTTCTCAGGACAGATGACTGGTCTCATGGAGCTGGCAGCTTTGGATCCACTGGGCCACTTCAAGTTCACTGGACCTCTGTCCTGACCAAGGACTGTCCCAAGATGCTGTGTACTCTCTCCATCCCTGGTGCGACGCCGTTGGAGATCTGCCTCTGCGGGCTTCTTGACAGCAATGCTAACATCATGATTCTCTCCCTTGCCGCCTGGCCTCCGGAGTGGCCCCTAAATCTGGTGGAGATGTCTGTTGCGGGCCTGGGAGGGATGGTGCAATGGTACGTGAGCCAGTGGCCCATGCTGGTCGCGAACCCGGAGGGACAGACAGCCTTGATTTGGCCTCATGTTACTTCTACTCCTGCTAACCTCTGAGGGAGGGATGTTCTGTCTGCCTGGGGGGTGCGCATCGGGATGGGTTTTGATGGGGGCCACTGCGTTGAGGGGGGCAGAGTGTCCTACCCCTCCTACACGGTGGCTGGTGGACAAGCCTGTCTGGGAGAACCAGTGGCCCCTCCCTGACGAAAAATTGGTCGCCCTTCAGAATCTGGTGCAGGAGCAGTTGGACCAGGGTCATCTGGAACCTTCTACCAGTCCCTGGAACACTCCTGTCTTCTGCATCAAAAAGAAATCTAGGAAATGGATGTTGTTGTAAGACCTCCGAAAGGTCAATGCCGTGATGGAAAGCATGGGAACATTGCAGGTGGGCATGCCATTGCCTACCATGCTTCCCACAGACTGGCCGGTCCACATTGTGGATTTGAAGGATTGTTTCTTTACGATTCCTTTGCATCTTGATGACAGACCGAGGTTTGCCTTCTCGGTGCCAGCGATTAACAACACTGAGCCTGCACAGAGATATCAATGGAGGACGCTGCCCTAGGGCATGCGGAATTCTCCGCCCATATGCCAGTGGTATGTGGCCCGTGCCTTGTCTAGAGTTCACAAGCAGTTTCCTGATGCACGTCTGTATCATTATATGGATGACATTTTGGTGGCTGTGTCCACCCAGGATGAGCTGCTGAGGATTCAGCCTCAGTTGCTCAATGCTTTGCATGCTCATGGACTGCAGGTGGTTCCAGAAAAGGTTTAGTGAAAACCACCTTGGAAGTACTTGGGGGTCAAAATTCTGGAACAGACAATCCGACACCAGGAGGTGCAATTTGTGCATTCTGTGAAGACACTGAATGATGCTCAGAAGTTGGTAGGTGTCATCACTTGGTTACGTCTGTACTTGGGACTAACCGACGCACAGCTGTCTCTTCTGTATGATTTGTTGAAAGGAGACTCTGATCTAAAGTTGCCTCGCACATTGACCCCTGAGGCGCGTAAAGCGCTGGAGGTGGTTCAGCGAGCTGTTTCGGCTTGCCAAGTTCATCGCGTTGATCCCTCCGTTGATGTCACTGTGTTCATCACCACTCCAGATTTGCATCCCACAGGCATCATTGGCAAATGGAGTGACAAATGGTTTGATTCCTTGCACATCTTGGAATGGGTTTTCCTGCCCCATCAGCCGCAGAAGTTGGCAACCGCATTGTTTGAGCTGCTTGCTCGGTTGATAATCAAATGCCGGCAACAGTGTTTGCAATTGATGGGTGCGGATCCCGCAAAGATCATACTCCTGGTGCAATGGGAGGATTTTGACTAGAGCTTTGCAAACAGTGTGTCCCTGCACAGTGCTCTGGAAAACTTTTCAGGGCAGATCACTTATCATCTGCCCAGCCATAGGCTACTGCATGTGGCAAAATTCACACAAATCTCTTTGTGGCCCAAAAATAGTCAGGAACCTGTGCAAGGACCCATCATCTTCACTGACGGTTCAGGGAAAACAGGAAAGGCCATTTTTACTTGGAGGGACGGATCTGAGTGGCAGGTTCTGGAAGGTCATGAGGATGGGTCAGCCCAATTGGTTGAGTTGAGGGCTGCTGTCATGGCATTTGAGAAATTTTCCCAGGAGCCTTTCAACTTGGTCACGGATTTCGCCTATGTGGCCGACATCGCGCAGCGGTTGGGTCATTCAGTTTTGAAGGAGGTCAGTAATCCTGCCTTGTTTCATTTACTGAAGACCTTGTAGTGTGCCATTCAGGCCTGGGTTCATCCATTCTATGTTCTGCATGTGAGGAGTCACACCAATTTGCCAGGCTTTATAGTGGAAGGTAACACAAGGGCTGACAAATTGGCTAACCCAGCGTGGGTAGTGCCTCAGCCTGACACACTCGTGCAGCCCAAGGCATCGCATGGGTTTTTCCACCAAAACACACATACCCTGCAGAAGCAGTTTCAGCTGATGCCAGCTGAGGCTCGTGACATTGTTGAGTCGTGTGATGACTGCCATGCGCTTGCCCTGCCTTTGCCGGCAGGGGTAAACCCCAGAGGCCTTCGGGCCTTGGAGCTTTGGCAGACCGACGTCACCCAGATTGCCGAGTTTCGCCCCCTCAAGTATGTGCATGTCACGGTGGACACGTTCTCCTCTGCCATGTGGGCTTCAGCTCATACTGGGGAGAAGGCCCGTGATGTCCTTGCCTACTGGAGGCAGGCCTTTGCCGTTCTGGGCATACTTTCTGCTGTGAAAACTGACAATGGTCCTGCTTATGCATCACAAAAGGTATGGCAGTTCCTGCACTTGTGGGGTGTCTCACACAAGTTTGGTATCTCAGACTGGTCAAGCTATTGTAGAATGCGCTCGTGGTACTCTGAAGTGGGTTCTTCCAAAACAGAATCGGGGAATGCAGGGTGAAACCCCGCACAGTCGGTTGGCAAAAGCTTTGTGCACAATCAATCATCTCGCTGTGCCGCAGAACTTAAATAATCCTGTCATTTTGAATCACCATCTCTCGTTGCAAGCTGCAGATGAGGCACATCAGCCTCATGCGAAGGTTCGGGTGCAGAATTTAGTCACCAAACAGCGGGAAGGTCCCTATGACCTTATCGCTTCGGGGCGCGGGTACGCTTGTGTATCCACAGTTACTGGGGTACGCTGGGTACCTGCGAAGTGTGTTTTCCCCGACCTGCGACCGCAGAGTCAGAATCCGGCTGACGGACAGAATGGAAGCCGTGACCAACCTGAAAGGCATCAAGCGGCTGAATCATTGAGTGATGACTCTGATGCAGACGAAGTGAGTGATCACTCTGATGATTCCTCCACAAATGGACACTGAACATTGTTCATGTTTTCTTTTTCACATTGTTATTTTTCTTTTCTCTTTTTCTTTTAAAAACGGAAAAGGGTGAGATGTCACCCTGATTTTTTAAGATTTTCTAAGCCTTCTGATGTTGACATTCTTGTAGCAAACTTTCTCACACACTCTCTGTAAATAACTCATTGGTTTGCATTCTTTTCTGGAGGAGGAGAAATTTGATGGACTGTTGGTTTGTCCAGTGTCATTGTAGAGGTGGCACTGTCACCCTCCAATCCACTGTCACTTTTGGAAAACTATAAATGCTGGAGTCAGAAAATAAACTTCCCTTTTCTTCTTCACCTTGAGAGCAGCGGTGTGCACTTATGTTCTTTCATGTCCTATAGTGACAAGGAGCAGCCGCTTCTACATCTCCCTCTTCTTTGTTAAAGGAGGAATTGATCACAAGAGCAGCCATCACATTTGCTTCTACCTTTTTGCTGACTTGAAACAGTCTCCAGAGGCAGAGAAATCCTGTAATGAGAATAAGAAACCCATCCCCGAAGTGCCAAACAGCCATATGCTTAAATTTAGTCCCCTAAACCAAGTTTTTGGATTAAGCCAGGTAAAGTCACTAGCAAGTGTGTCATAGAAACTCCGTGCAGACATGGTTTTCAGGTTTTGAGATTGTTTTCTAAGGCTATCTCTTAATGCATTTATGTTTTTTTCCATATTTGTAGAAAATGCCCCCTTTAGATGAGCCTTCCCCTTATCCCAAGAAGTTTCAGAACTGTTCCATTCTACAGGGGTAACACACCTGTTAGCATCTGTGTGCTGCCAATCACAGTGAAGGCGTAACTGAGTATTTAGGGTATCTTGTTTTCCTTCTACCCATAGCAGAGGAGCCTCAAGGGCATATAAGTGTGCCAGTATTTTTGTTTCAATTACTGTCTGCATTTGTAACTCATTACAGAACTAACTTCATGGGCCGTTTTTACTGATTCCATTGAAGCAGTCATGGCAATAGTAGATGAAGCTAAAATAATAATAACAGATATGATAAAAGCAATAAACCAAGCAATAAATCTTAGTTTCTTTGTATTCCTTTAAGAACAAGTGTTTTAGATACACGACTCCTGATTCTCCTTCCCATTTCTGTGTAAGATTCACAGGAATCCATAGTTCTGCACACCGACATAGGGGTAAGAGAAGTAAAATTCCTTTCAGTTGTATTTTCAGGGGCAATGTAGGAGGTGTACGTAGGGTTGATAGCTGTGATGCTGTTGCCTTTTTCCTAACCTGGAAATGAAACTCGAGATAATTTTAGTAAGGAGGTAATATAAAAGGGGATCTTTAAGCCCATCCTCCTGCCCCCCTCCCCACCCCGTGAGTACATTTTTATAGGTTTTAGGAAATTAGCATAATTGATAAAAGGCACCAATTAGGAGAACAAGTGGTTGTGCAATTCCCCCCCAGGTCAAGCCCCTTCTCTGGAGCCCCTCCTTCAGCACTAGTTGTACTTTGTCCATGAGAATGTATCTCAAAGAGTTGTTCTCGGCCTTGGTTCCCAGGAAGAACCAAGATAGCACAGCCTTGTACCCCCCAAGGCTTGGAGCTCTGGAATTTGTTTTGTCTTTCTGCTTAGGGAAAGGCCATGGAAAAGTACTGGGAAAACTAGCTGCTAATACAATAGGTGACAGTTACAAATACGCATGTGAAGAATACAGACAGCATATAAAAGAAAAAAAGGCAAAACCTAAACGGCATCATTGCAATATGATTGATTACAAGATTCAACTGTCATATTTGTTGTAATAAAAATGCATAAGGATGTGTAGTGCAGATCATGGTGTCAAGAGTTTTAATATAAGTGGCATTCATCCAATATGTAAATGTCACATGACAATAATTGAAAGCCCATATCTGTGGAGGCAGGAAGGGAAGCATTAGTGGCCAATGAACTGTGTGAGGAGGGGATTAACCACTGGCATCACGGATCTGTGTGTCATAAAGTCACCCCAGGACACAGACCCTGAGAGTCCTCCATTCCTCTAGCTAATGCTTCCTGAGCTGGAGCCATTGGCATAAAATCTGACATTGATAAAGATAAAATGGCCTTGTGGGCCACATTCTGATACTGATATATTAAGGGAGTGTATCTGATGTTGCTCAGGGTTTTCCATCCTATGGTGTCCATGACCATAAATATGCACCAAGGGTGAGAGGGCTCTAAGCTCACATATGGGAGGGCTGTGTAATGCGTTGACCCCTGGAATTTCAATTGCTTGTGAGGTTCTTCTCTTGCCAGTAGGATTTTTTGCCAAATGCATGTACAGTGTGAAAGGGGTGCAAGTGCTGTCATTGCGAGTAGCTAAGCATAAGAGACAAGAATCTGCTACAAAAGTTAGATTTCCTTCAACTGATAGCCAATCTGTCCTGATAATTAATGACCAAGACGGGGGCAGCCATTCCCCTCCTAGTATGTTAGGTTTGTTATTAGGAATGGGAATTTCTGGGTCCCACCAGGTTACTGGACGAAGCACTGGAGGGTCATAAACATTAGCCCAGCAGATTTGTGCGTTGACACCCAGAACACAGCAGCTAAATAGCAAAACATAAATCAAAGGTCTTACTTTGGAGTTAGCCAATACAATGTCCATGTAGGCTAAGAAGGAATTTGCGGCACTGGGTTCTGCCCCCACACACTGCATCATACTAGATGCCTCAGCACACCCTGTGTTACGTTTTCACTTCTCTTCCTCTCCTTTCCTATTGAGGGATGTCCTGGGGGGACTTTATGATGCTTGTATCCCTAATCGTCTGTTCTGTTTGTGCTGGATATTAAGTTCTACACCTTTAAGACTGGTTTTGAGAGCGAAGGGGGGAAAAAAGAAGCATACAGTTTGTTTTCAGAAACTGCACTTGCTGCCCCTTATCCTTCACACAGTGTTGTCTGCAGCACAGAAATGTGGGAGAGAGGTCTCCTTTGCTTTTTAGTTAATTTTTTGGCTAGCTGAGGCAGAGAAGTTCTCCAGACTGTGGCTTTTTTCTTTTTTTTTGGGACTGTTCAACCTGCTCTGGACTGAAAATACAGAAAAACACCAGGAGCTCACACCTGTGGCCCACCAGGGCCTAGGACGTGGTATTTTCCAGCACTGGAGGGACTGATAAGAGACTAAGAGAGCTGAGCTACACCCCATGAAAAGGGCTTTCTGAATTTGCCATGTCTTCAGAACAGTGAGAGGTTCTGTTTAATATTATTCATTTTTTCAAGCTTGTGTATACTTTGTTTGTTAAATAAACAGTTTTTTCCACTTTTCTCCAAAGAAATGGTCTTAGTTTGGAAAGACTGGTGTCTGCTAAGGAAGGCAGGAGCCTCCCCTGAAGTGGAAAAATGTAAACCCCCTCCCTCCAAATTGGGGGCTCTCAGGCAAAATATGGGAGCAGGAATAACAGTTTTTTAATAGGGAAGAAAATCAAAATATAAAATAAACAATGCAGTACACTAGAAGAACACTGACAGAGTCAGAACTCAACCTGACACCCTGTTGGTCAGGGTGTTGGTAGCAGTCCAATTGGAATTATGGCTGCAGCTCTCCTGGAGTGTCAGGTGTGGTTCTGTTGGAGCAGTAATCCTGCAGAAGGGTGTAGTCTTCCTCTGAAGATCCAGTGGAAGAGGCAGCTGTTCCTCTGGGAAATCCAATGGAGACCCTGTGCTGGTGTTCCAGAATCTCAAGATTATATCCGGGTAGGAATGCTTGACTCCTCCTTCTGGGCCGAGCATCTCTCAATGGTATGCTTTAGTTCTTATCCGTCATGCGGTGACATTCAATAGCCTGTTATCAGCAGATGCCCCTTCCCAAGGGAGGAGTGATTGTGGAAAAGATAAGGAAAACTGCCCACTTGACAAAAGACAACTGCCATACAGATGGCAGTAGAATACATCTTGCCTTGCAATGTGGAACATAATCCACCCCTTATTCTATTTCCATCTGCATCACAATGAAACCTTATACACAGTTCTCACTTAAGGCTAGGTTTCCCTGTGGTACACAGTGGCTTTCTCCATCTTCCTGCGTTACCCACCAAGTGTAACCAGGTCCTTGAGCAAAAACAATTCCACGGATGGGTTTGCCTTTGCCTGAGGTAGGAGAATCCAACCAGTCTTTCCTAAAATACCTTTTATGTGTACAACAGGGACTTTATCTCTCTCTACTGTGTGCAGGGGTTCAGACTGGGCAGGACCAGCTTGATTGATGGACCCTCTGGTGTTGACCATCCAGGTGGCCTTTGCTAAGTTCATTTCCCAATTTCTAAAAATTGCCCCCCCAAGTGCCTTCAGGGTAGTCTTAAGTAGTCCATTGCACCATTCAACTTTCCTGGCAGCTGGTGCATGATAGGGGATATGGTATATGCATTCAATACCATGTTCCCTGGCCCAGGTGTTGATAAGGCCATTCGTGAAATGGGTCCCATTGTTCAACTCAGTTCTCTCAGGGGTTCCATGTCTCCACAGGACTTGCTTTTCAAGGCCCAGGATGGTGATCTGGGCAGTGGCGTGATGCACAGGGGAGGTCTCCAACCACCCAGTGGTGGCTTCCACCATGGTCAGCACATAGTGCTTGCCTTGGCGTGTCTAGGGCAGTGTGATGTAGTCAATTTGCCAGGCCTCCCCATACTTGTACTTGGATCACTGCCCACCATACCATAGGGGCTTCACTCGCTTGGCCTGTTTGATGGCAGCACACGTCTCACAGTAGTGGATAACCTGCGAAATACTGTCCATGGTTACATCCACCCCTGGGTCTCATGCCCACATATAGGTGGCATCTGTACCCTGTTGACCTGCAGCATCATGGGCCCATCAAGCTAGGAACAACTCCCCCTTATGTTGCCAATCTAAGTCTGTCTTCGACAGCTCTATTTTTGCTGCCGGATCTACCTGTTCGTTGTTTCGGTGTTCCTCATTAGCCTGACTCTTGGGGACATGGGCACCCACATGTCAGACTTTCACAGGTAGCTTCTCCAACCGAGTGGCAATGTCTTTCTATTCTTCAGCAGCCCAGATTGGTTTTCCCCTATGCTGCCAGTTGGCCTTTTTCCACCTTTCCAGCCAGCCCCAAAGAGCATTGGCTACCATCCATGAATCAGTGTAAAGATAGAGCTTTGGCCATTTCTCTCTCTCAGCAATGTCCAGGGCCAGCTGAACAGCTTTGAGTTCAGCAAGTTGACTTGATCCACCTTCTCCTTCAGTAGCTTGTGCAACCTGTCGTGTGGGGCTCCATACTGCTGCTTTCCACTTCCGGTTCATCCCTACAATGTGACAGGAACCGTCAGTGAAAAGAGCATAGTGTGTTTCTTCTGCTGGTAAATAGTTGTATGGTGGAGCTTCTTCAGCACATGCCACTTGCTCTTGTTCCTCTTCATCAGTGGGACCAAAGTTTTCACCTTCCCGCTAGTTTGTAATTATCTCCAAAATCCCAGGGCAATTCAGGTTTCCAATACAGGCGCGCTGTGTGATGAGGGCAATCCACTTGCTCCATGCAGCACTGGTGGCGTGGTGGGTAGTAGGAACATCCACCCCAGCACCGGTAGTCGGGGTGCCAAGAGGAGTTGTGCTTCTGTGCCAATCACCTCTGAGGCAGCTTGAACTCCTTCATAGGCCGCCAAGATTTCCTTTTCTGTGGGATTGTAGGGTGTTAGGTTGAGTTCTGACTTTGTCAGTGTTGTTCTGGTGTACTGCATTGTTTATTTTATCCTTTGATTTTCTTCCCTTTTAAAAAACTGTTATTTCCTGCTCCCCTATTTTTTTGCCTGAGACCCCCTTAATTTAAAATTTATAGCAATTTGGAGGGGTGGGGGGGGTTTACATTCTCCATTTCAGGGGAGGTTCCTGCCTTCCTTAGCAGACACCTGTCTTTCCAAACCGAGACAGATTTTGGTGCCCAACATGGGGCTCGAGGGCACAGAAACAAAAAGGGAATAACAGTTCTTGAGTAATCTTTGTTTTTGTGTGTGGCTACAGAAACCTTGTTAAGCAACATCATGTGGTCCAGCTTACCCTGGTTTGGGTGGCCCATGATCATGGCTATATTTCTCCCATTTGTAGGCCCTTATCTAAACATGGGTCCTATAACCAAGGCTACTGTGGCTATCATCCGGTTTGTTTTATGGGTGAATAAGGTGATGAATTAATGGATTTTTAACTTCCTCTGGAAAGCAGGCACATGGATTCACAACTATCACACACAAACTGTATGTTTTTGGGGTTACTTTAATAATGGCACCTGCTGTAAGGAAATGACACTGGGGGAAATCTTCTCCCAATCCTTTAACCATCTCTTTGGGTCTGCCCCACCAGTTTTTGAAGGGTTCAGATCCACTCTAAATGCTAATGATATCATACAGTGGCTGGTGTTGCTGATAGGCCTGTTCGATTTAGCATTTAGAGAGAAGGGAAGATTACCTGGATAACTACCCTGACACCTACTCCAGAACCTAACATGCCACCAGAGCCTAGGAATGCTGCTGCTCCAGAGTCTGACCCTACCCCACAGCCCACCCCAGATATGAACTACCCAGATTGGGTGGGGGGGGTCTGGTGGAGGAGCTGCGTGAGATGGGCCAGATGCTGAAGGAATATACTTCCTCAGCTGGTGAGAAGCCCTCCCCCTGCCTTGAAGAGGGAGAGTCTAATAGTGCAGCAGCAGAACCCACAGATGTTACAACTGAACTGCAAAGGCAGTCACAGCCAGCAGCAGTTCCCCCTGTAGAAACAAGATCTAAGATGAAAGCAGAGCGCCCAGATAGGGAAGGGCCCTCACAACCCACAGGGGAGCCAGAGGTTGAAATCATCACCGAGTCCCTGAAGTACGAAAGTCTCCGTAATCTGCACAAAGACACTGCATGACGGGGATGTGAGGCTTCTACAATCTGGCTACTTCAGGTCTGGGACCTTATGGGTACAGGTGTCCAGCTAGATGGTGGTGAGGCAAGGAATCTGGGACCCTTGACCCAGGACTCAGGTATGAGTCAGATTTTTGTAAGGGAGCCAGGGTCCCCTTCTGTTGTGGTGCAAAGCTAAATCCTGTCCCTCAGCTGTGACTACTTCCTCCTTGCCTGTCCCCTGCCCTATTCCTGATTACTGTGTCTGTCAAGTTCCACATTCCAGCAAGGGTATCGTGTGATTGGCAGAAGTTCAAAAGATGCTCTTCAGGCCTGGAGTCATTGGCCTGTCCAGGTGTCATTGTCCCCTGAGACCCTCCCCCTCCCACCTGGTTGGTGGCTCACCTATCCTCCCTCCCACCTTCCTGTGAGATTAAAAGGCATTGAAGCCTGTGGTCGGGGTCTGTCGGAGCTGTACTGAGATTCGGAACTGTAATACCTTGGAATAAACTCTGGATTTAACCCTCCGGCAGAACCCGCTCTCTTTCTCTTCACCATCGCCTGGACTTTTTCCACTAGAGGTAAACTGAGTTCTGCTTTGCATGGGCCTATTCCGAGTGCCTAATAGTAACTGCCTGCGAGCCGAAGGTGTCTCTGAGGAGAAATATCCCCAGTAGTCACCTCTAGCTCAAGTGCAGTCAATACCCTTCCCTCTGGGAGCAGCTTTTAATAAGTGTCAGAGAGAGGTTTGTCCACAGGGAGAGAATGCACCATAGAACGTGCTGGAAGACTCTTGAGGAAGTCCCAGTCAGGACAGGACCAGAGGTGAAGAACGTGCTCTACTCTGCAGCTGGGAGCTATGGCTTGTTCTGGAGCCTTTGGCAGAAGGTGCCTGGGGAGACTTGAGGCTGACCACTAGGATTTTGGAGTCGAAGCTACAGGGGGTCTGAAGCCAACTACATCCCAACAGAGAAGGAAATTTTATCAGCCTATGAAGGAGTCCAAGCTGCCTCAGAAGTAATAGGCACAGAAGCACAACTCCTCCTGGCACCCCAACTGCCGGTGTTGGGGTGGATGTTCAAAGCAAAGGTTCCCTCTACCCACCACATCACCAATGCTACATGGAGCCAAGTGGATTGCTCTCATCACACAGCACACCTGTATAGGTAAACCGAATTGCCCTTGGACTTTGGAGATAATTACAAATTGGACCGAAGGTGAAAACTTTGGTCTTACTGATGAAGTAGAATAAGAACAAGTGACACGTGCTGAAGAAGCTCCACTGTACAACCAACTGCCAGGAGAAGAAACACGTTACACTCTTTTCACTGATGTTTCTAGTCACATCGTAAGGATGAACCGGAAGTGGAAAGCAGCTGTATGGTGCCCAACACAACAGGTTGCACAAACTACTGAAGGCGAAGGTTGATCAAGTCAACTTGCTGAACTCAAAGCTGTTCAGCTGGCCCTGGACATTGCTGAGAGAGAGAAATGGCCAAAGCTTTACCTTTATACTGATTCATGGATGGTAACCAATGCTCTGTAGGGAATGCTGGTGAAGTGGAAAAAGACTAATTGGCAGTGTAGGGGAAAACCTCTTTGTGCTGCAGAAGAGTAGAAAGACATCGCTACCAGGGTAGAGAAACTATCTGTGAATAACTAATAATTGATTGCTTGTCAACACAATGTTTGGTTAGCTGGGTGTATAATGAAGAATATAGAAACTGATAAATAGCTTTTAGGAACATAAGACAATTGTAGGCCTCCTCTGTTCTGAAACCAATTGAAGATGGGGAGTAGAAGTCCTACCAAAGGTTCATTTGTCATATTTGCATTGAAAAGGTAGAAAGGTCAGAATGAAGAAGACTTCATTTACTTCCTCATTTTGGGACCCCTCCCCATGAAAAGGACCACCAACCCATTTCGAGGAACAAATTATGCATGCTTAATAGATTTTGAACTAAATACCATACAAAGCGGGGAATGGGATGCACCAAAGTTATGAATATGTATTTGTATTTTGGGTATTCAATACCTGTATAGATAAAAGGACTCTGTAATCACCTGTAAAATGTGGTGTGTATTTGGGAGTTATCCCGCATACTGCCCGACATCGCAATAAACATACACTTTCTAACTCTAAACTGTTAGAGAGTTTTTGTCCGTCACAGTTGGATATCAATATCCATATTTTTTTAATAAATCAAGGGACCATGTTGCACATGGTAGATAATGGAAAAAGATGGAAAAACATGATGTGTACCTCAGGGAGATCTGATTGTTGGGTGCAAACCATATGGTAATATCACTGTTGGCTGAATGTCACTGCCATTGTGCCATTGTCTGTATATAGCTGTATACTGCATATATGTGTGTGTGTATATATATATATATATATATATATATATATATATATATATATATATATCCATGTATAAACATATGTGTGGGCAGAGTTAGAATATATATTGCTTTTGGTAGTAAGCTGACGATATGGGGATAAGGGGGTGTGTGGGAATGTAATAAACCAGGCTTTGCCTGGGGAAGATCTACCAGAGAGTTTTCCCCACCTAGGCTGAAAGAGAGGACTTCCCCCATGGAGCTCAGCAGCACTATTGCCAATCTACATTAGATTGCTTCCCCCATTGGCCAGTTGACCCTCCCCACCCAAATTGTTCATCCCTCATCCCCCCTACAGGTTGCTGCCCTTTGCCGTGCCCTTTGCACTGCCCCTGTGCCCTCAGGTCATTGGCCATTGACCCCATACTTAAGCCTTTGTACACCACATGGTCATGTCTTTGTCCCTGATCACTTTGGCATGGTGGATACAATAAACCTTCACTGGAATACATCATACAAAGACCCTTCCTGTTTTTCCTCTGCTGAGCTATCTGTGGCGTGTGTGTGTGCATGGATTTGAAATGACTGTTCTTGTGGCCTTACTCTGAGCAGCTTCTGAGGAAGACTCTTCGAGGGAGGTTGCAGCATTTCTACCATCCTGCCACGCTGCAACAGGGTGGAATGTCCTGAGGTAACTTTATGATGCTTGTATCCCCAATTGTCTGTTCTGTTTGTCCTGGATATTAAGTTCTGCACCTTTAAGACTGGTTCTGAGAGTGAAGGGTGGGAGAGAAGAAGCGTGCAGTTTGTTTTCAGAAACTGCACTTGCTCCCCCACATTTTTCTCTTCTTGGACAGTGTTGTCTGCAAAACAGGGGGCCGGGCTCTCCTTTGCTTTTTGGTATGTTTTTTAGCTAGCTGAGGCAGAGAAGTTCCCCAGACTGTGACTTTTCTACTTTTTGGAACTGTTCAACCTGCTCTGGACTGAAAACACAGAAAAACACCAGGAGTTCACACCTGTGGCCCATTGGGCCTGAGCCGAGGCATTTTTCTAGCCCTGGAGGGACTGATAAGAGACTAAGAGAGACGAGCTACACTCCACAACAGCGACTTTTTGAATTTGCCATGTCTTCAGAACAGTGAGAGGTTCTGTTGTTTAATATTATTATTTTTTTTATGTTTGCGAATACTTTGCTTGTTATATAAACAGTTTTTTGCCACTTTTCTCCAAGGAAATCTTTTCCCAAACCAGTTGCTGGAGAGGTCGCTTGGATTTCTTTCTAGAGGGACCCCATTAGAATGTCTCCTTCTAAATTTGCCCTAAACCAGGACAGATGCACAGAGCTCTATCAGGGTAGTGACAGTTTTCTTAGGTGTATTTGGTAAAAAAATACATTCTGGGTAGATTGTTCTGTCTTCCTAATAAATTATCTTATTGAAGCTGTCGGATAAGGTGCAGTTGCAAATAAAAAAAATGTGGACTGGTAAAGCTGGCGCAATTCTGTCTGCTTTTGCAGTGGAGATTTGTGAGCTAATTACATCTAAGTCTTGAATAGCTTCTACAGATAACGTTGGTGGGGAAGTCAGGGTCTTCTTTCACATGAGCAAAAAAATTCTTTAATTGATGAGAGGCTAAACTTAGCATGGGTCTTAGCCAGTGCTTTGGTTTGAAAGAGATGTCTGCCAAGGAAGGTGAGAACCTCCCTTGGAATAGAGAACATGACCCCCCTCCCTTCAAATTATTATTATAACTTCGAAATTTAGGGGCTTTCAGGCAAAGATATGGGAAAAGGAATAACAGATCAATACTAGTATGTATAACAAGGCAAAAAAACAACAGCAACTATGGCAGCAACAACAGAACCAGAAACCCAGTAACAGCTTTCTCGGCTGCCGGCACTTACCCTTTGGTGTAGTTATAGTCACAGCCTGCAGGGGCGCTGGCAAGCTCCCAGTGGGCAGGGCAGGTGCCATGATTCCTCTGCAGCTCTAGGGGGCTCTCCAGTGCAAGTTTGGGGACCATGCGATAATAGCAGACGACCGGGAAGGGATGGGAAAGGGGCTTGCTTTACAAACTCCTCAGGGGCAGCCAATCCCCATGCCCTAGCAGGACTCTCAGAATCAGCAAGATGGAAAGGCAGGAATGAGCAAAATCCTGGGGTGGTAGATGAGATGCATCAGAAACTCCGCAGCTGTAGCTGGAACCATGGGACATCTCGGCAGGCAGGGGCAGTGGGGCCTACAGTGTAGCAAAGAAACACAAGAGCAGTGCTGAAGACATGGTGGGGGGCTGGGCAGTGGCTGCCTGGCTCCTGAACACGGCAGAGAGAGGCTCCCTTGGGGAGAAAGGGGCTCAGGGATCCTGGAGTTTTCCCTTCAGGCACCTGAGCAGATGGTGAAGGGTCCTTTGTTTGGTGAGGTAGGGTGTTAAAAAGGTTCCAGTGCAATGGCCACTCTTATGAGCAGAGCTCCACTCACAGTAGAAGATAGGCAGCAGGAGACGGAACCCCACAGTGGTGATGAATTCTCCTCACAGCAACCGCAGCCTTTCTCCGGTCCAAATGTTGAGAGCACAAGAGAGGTGGGAGCTGCACCTAACCCTTTTTCTCCAGCCCACTTATTGTGGTATCTCTGCCCTTCCCAGAGAAACCCCTAGGTAAAAAGAGAGAGTAGCCAGCTGGACCCCTCCCCTGAGCTGTGGCCACTTCTTTTGTCTCTCTTAAGTAGCCGGTCATTATTGTCTCCTAGTAATACATATGGAAGAAAATTCTTTGAAAGAAACAAAAAGAAAAGTCCTAAACCCCAACATCCACTTAATTTCTCCAAGTAACTTTTGTAAGTCACTCAATGTCCTGACATCAGGCTTTAAAGTTAATTGCTGTAGTTTTATATTTTGTTCAGTTAATATCCACCCTAAATATTTTCAAGGAGGGATCTACTGATTTTTTTTTCAGGGGCCACCTGCAACTCATGCTGAATAAGAGTAAGATGCCGAATAGTATCTGGCAAGTATGAATCATCCTGTCTGTGAGAAATGACCCTCACTACTCAATTGAATTTTAAAAAAATTTAATAAAGGACAAAATCAATAAAACAAAAGTAACAGTGCTGGGTGCATAGCTGTAGCCAGAGGCACAACAGCAAACCACAGCAACTCTTCTTATATACCCTTTCTACTGCATCAGTTAAATACATATTCATAAAGATTATACATGTTCAAACATTTCTTTGAACTCGTTTACATGTTCCAGGAAATCTTTAGCATGGTTCGGCCCCTGGCCCACCTATTTAGAGCATGTGCAGTAATCGTGGATGTGGTTTTGAGGGTTGTGTGTCACCTCCTCACAATGACCCCCTGTTCCGTGGTTTCAGCAGGTGAAAGTTATTGATAGTCAAAGTGTCAGTAGCAGGGGTTCTCATCACATCTGTTCCTCAAATGTTATCTGACCATGCAGACGGTTTTAGCTATTTCAGTCATTGCAAGTTAACCATAAGTACTCTAAATCAACATCAGTTATTTCACAAATATATCTGAGTTATTTTCATTATTTCCAGTTAGTTACAAAAATAAAAACATTAGTTATTATTTCACAACTACAGCTACTTTTGCAAAAGTTAACATTATATTACAATGCACAACACATAGCATCCACTTTAATATTTGCGAAAACCACAACTATTACGTGTGTATCACACTCACACTGTCCACAAACTAAAATATCATCCATATAATGATAAATGATGTTCTGAGGATACCGAGCCACACAGGGGCCAGGGCACTGGCCATGAAAAGCTGACAAATAGTAGGGTTATTTATCATCCCCTGAGGAAGCACTGTCCAATGATATTGATGCATGGGACAGAAAAGGCAAAATACTCCTGATCATCAGGATGTAAAGGGATAGTAAAAAACCCAATCTTTTAAATCAATAACAAGTTCCAGTTCTGGGCAACAAAAGAACATTAGGGGCACCTGCCTACAGGGCACCCATGGGTTTTATGACTGCAGTGATAGCCTGAAAATCATGCAATAAATGCTACTTTCCCAATTTCTATGGGGTCACAAAAATAGGTATATTCCAGGGACTAGTACAAGGAACTATGTGCGCTGCCTGTGATTATTTTTGCCTTAGCTGGTTTGTCTTAATTAGCTTATCAAGTCCACTAGTCTACCTAAACAACTGTGGTGTTCTGTTGGCTCATCAGGAGCCCCAGCCATCCTCTAAATACTTCAGTGGACAGATGCCAACATCCTCAGCACTTTGAACAACAGGGCTATGTACAGAAAACAAATTTTGCCCAATGGTTTCAATGCTGATGTTCAAAAGTTCACTGCTTATTTGTAGGCCTGTGAATCCAATGATGTTAGCAGTCTGCACACAGAAGAATAATCTTTAATTCTGTGACAGCATCAGAAAACAATGTGGTTCCTGTAAAAGATAGTCCTCCAACTTTAAGCTATATCATGGGTTTTCCTTTGAGAGATTTTGATTAAAAATTGTTGCAACCTGCAACCCCAGAAAAGAGACAAAGTATACAAAGTATGAGGTCTCCATATTGTGTCCTAGTAAAATCTAGCAAAAATAGTGTCCTGGTTTGAAAAGGAAGTGAGTTTTTTGGGATGTTGTGGTCAAACCAATAGGTGCTTGGATTTGAATACTGGCACCTGGTGTGGCCACTAAGGACATGGATACGCCTCTGAGAACACAGGGGGTTAAAAGCAAAGAACTCCCAGGGGAAAGCTGTCTTGGCTCTGGTCGGTGAAAGAGGTCAAAGAGGTCAGACCTCCCCTGCCCAGCTGCGGGCTGGGTGGGGGAGGGGAAGCCATGCGACTGGGGTGAGGTAGGCTGGAGCCTTGGACAGAGGAGGGGGATGAAGGTCCCTGCAGGATGGAGGGGTGGAGGAACACTGAGAGGTATCTGGCTGCCCCCCCAGGGAGAGAGAGAGAGAGCCTGTGCCTGTGCTTGTGCCACCTTAAAATATGATATCATGTGCTGGCAGCACTGCCGGCTGAGGAGAAGGAGGGGGTGCAGCGAGGGCGTGGCAAGAAGGTGCCCAGCAGGGCAGTCGAGGGAGTTCTGGGCAGGCAGAGCCTGAGATTTTAACCCTTTTCTTGGATGATGGAAACCTTACAAATACTGATCCTCCTGGATCTGAATGAGAAGAGAGATAGAGATGGAATAGCAGGAAATGGGCAAGTGTGATGCAAGTTTGTGCAAGTGAAAGATGCCCGAGAGAAGTTGTGAAGAATCCTAGGTGGGAGGAGATGATGGAGGGGCCTTTGGCTGGACTTTTCTTGTATAGCCATGGACAGAACCATTTTTTTTTTCCTGTGACACAGAAACTGCATTTAGGGGGAGGCAATGGCTCAGAGCCAAGAGAGTGCAGTGATGTTATGTGAAGGAGTGGCATGAACAGAGACAGATGAGGAGGGTAGTAACCTATATCTTCAGTGAAGAAGAAGATCTCTGTTCTCGAGACCCCCTCGGCCCCAGGGGGTGAATTTGTGGGAGGCAGGTGTCCCGAAAGTGAGAGATTGTTGCTTTTTTGGAACTGGGAAAAGCATCCTTAAAAAGAAAACCCTAGAAGCAGCTCTGCTCCATGTGCAGTGGTGAGAGCACTGGACATGGAAGGAAGATGTCATGATGGCAAATGTTCTCCAGGCGGTGCCATGTGTGACATGGAAACACACAAGGCTTCAGCTGTGTTTCCAGGAGAAGCCTATGGTACAAGAGGGACTCTTCTCTTCTTGATGAACTGAGAGTTGATTATCTGAGGGGTGGTAACTTGATTGATAATCCAAGATTTTGTCTCACTGTGCTGTGTTGGAGATTTGGTGGGGGGAGGAGGAGTGTTTTTGGAAGGTTTTCATTCAGAGTTCTCTGTGTGTGTTTCTTTTACATATTGTAAGTTAATAAAGTTTTGGGTTTTTTTTCCTTTATTCCTAAGTTGGAGACTGCTTTGCTCTATTTCTGGTCACATCTCACAGCAGACACTAGGGAGAATATATTGTCATGGGGGCACTGGCATTGCACCAGCATCAAACCATGACAAATAGAAAGCCAATGGAATATATTTGTGTGAGAAATGGCTACTCACTTTTCATAATTTTAGAAAGGTTTATTAAATCTTATCAAAAATCCAACAGAAGACTGAATAGAGAAAATGTTACGGCGCTGGGACCAAAGGATTTTCCCCGCCATGTGCTCGCCCACACAATGGAGGTTTTGCCTTTGAACCCTTTAACCCCTCCCAGAGTTCTGTCCATCAACCCCTTCTTCGCTGTCCAGTGGTGGAGATCACTTCCTCAAATCCTGATTGGAGGTCAGCTGTTGCCATAGAGACAAGCCAACACTCCCAAAGGTCCCAACCTTGGCTGCCTCTTGATAACAATGCAAGGGGGTAAAACATAACTTTAAATCTCTAAAACTTTTCCTAATCTGTATGCATGATATTTGTCTGTTAATTGTGAGAGTCAATCATTGCATTACTCATCTATCACACTTAAGCTAAGCAGTAATAGTGAGAAGACAGGGAAAAGAGCTTCTGGCTACCTAAGCCAGAAATATTTTGCTTTGGTTTTCAGCCCACTTCTGTTTCTCTAATTCCTCCAATGTTACCAAGTAACAGGCGGCCCAGCAATTGCTACCAAGGGAATTTCACCCAAGTTAATGGAGGTTTTACTGTTGCTTTCAACCCAGATGTCATTCCATCTGGTTCCCCTGCCCAACTTTCTTATCATACGATTTTTATTATTATTGCTACTTCTCCTTTATTCTGCTGCAATGATTTATTTGTGCAAATTGGAAACAAATTTAAACTACAACTCAGTTTCATTAATTAATAAAGCTCTTTGAAAAAATATTCACGGATTGTCCTCTGAAATCCTGGAGAGGCCCCTAGGCTCCCCCGTGCACAGTGCAGGTGACCATGTCTCCTGGCCCCAGGCGGACCCGGGTGTAGGCAGCATGGGGTGGCCACCAGGGCCAGCCTGCTCCACCGCTGCCACCTCCTGCGGCTGGGTGAAGCACAGCGAGGATGAAGCAGGAGGGGGGCCGTGCCGGGGCCCCGCCCGTGCTGGGACTGCTGCTGCTGTTTCGGGGCGCCCTGCCAGGGCCGCAGAGAGAGCTACTGCAGCCGTGGGGGAAGGGGGAAGGGGCACACCTAGGGCTGCTGAGCAGGGAAGGGGAGGCGCTGCTGGAGTAGACCTGACCCACTAGGCAGTCCCTGGGACACAGAATCTGGTGAGGGCACATAAAGTGCTAACATTTCATCGCTAAATACCAGAGGGGGGGGGTCGGGGGGCATACTGAAGGGGTTTCTTAGGCTGGTAATTGACAGGCATGGCCAATACCATGGGGAATATCTCCCTTTTTTAGGGCTTCTTCCCTGTACTTCTCTATTAATGTCGGAGGTGAATGAGATTGCAGCAGAAAATTGGGTAAAGGAATCATAGGAGTAGGAGGATAAGAATTAGCTAACACTTGAGCCGTAGTGGGAAACGCAGCAGCCAAATTTTTTACAGGAGTTAAGGGAGGATAAAGATCAGGCTTTTTTCTCAGGATCGGTAGGACCAGGATCAGAAGGATTGCCAGGCCTCTGAGAGTCACCGTCTCCCAATTAAGTGGGCAATTCTGCATAAACCTTGCCAACACTCGAAGCAGTCCCCAAATTTAAAATATCTGTGACAGAGTGCTGACAAACTTGCTCAGCAGGCTGCAAAGTTTTTAAGTCAGGATACACAGTTTTTCATGTAACTAACATATGGTCAGTGATAGGTTGCCCTTGTTTTTTCTGAGCCTCTAATTTATCTCCCACCTTTTCCCACACTCCCACACTTTAGGAACCATGTAGGAACCGGGGGGGGGGGGTGGGAGAGACGGGACGGGACATTAGAACTGCCATTCAACCATATTAATAAAGCAGCTAACTTAACTGTTGGGGTTTTTAAACCCTGTTCTTTTAAAATTCTATGTAAAATTTCTAAGTAAAGGTAATGCTCGTGGAACGTAGACTGTCCCATAGTTCCCCATTGGCAGTCTCACATGTCCAGCAGGTAGAGAGGAGGATTGGCGATCCCTTGCCACACAGCTAAGTTCTAAGTTGACAGAATTGCTTTATTAAGCACACACCAGTCTTTATTTGTTTTTTGGGTGTACAAGTTTAGGATCAAACTATGCAGACATTGATTAGGAGACTAACCCATCACACAAATAAATGGCAGAGTAGATGGTCCTTGATCTTTTATCTCAGACACTCTCACACATCCCACACAGTCTTAGCAGCCCAGTGTCTTGGTCCGTTTAATTGAAACCTTTTCACATAGGTATTTATGGATGCAGATGATCTTTGAAATGTACTTTCTCATGGGAAAGAGGTGCTTGTTAAGATTGACCGGGAGCAGCTGCTTCTACAGCTAATGTGATTTTCTCCATTCTTTTAGCGGCAGAGTGCAGGCCACAGTTTGCTTTCATCTGGAGGGGCATGCAATATACTTGGAATCGACTGTCCCAGGGATGGAAACACAGTCCCATCATTTACCATGGACTGATCTAGAGTGCACTGGAAAAGGGTGAAACTCGAGAACACTTGCAGTACATTGATGACATCATTGTATGGGAGAACACAGAAGAGGAGGTTTTTGAGAAAAGGGAAAAAATAATCCAGATTTTCCTGAAAGAGGGTTTTGCTATCAAAGTTAAGTCAAGGGACCTGCCCAGGAAATTCAGATCCTAGGGGTGAAGTGGCAAGACAGACACTGACAGATTCCAACAGAGGTAATTAATAAGATAGCCACTATGTCCCCACTAACCAGCAAGAAAGAAACACAGGTTTTCCTAGGCACTGTGGGTTTTTGGAGATTGCACATCACTTTCTCTCTACCTCATGACAAGAAAGAAAAATTATTTCAAGTGGGGGTCTGAACAATAGCAAGCCTTTGAACAGATCAGACAAGAGACTGCCCACGCAGTACCCCTTGGACCAGTCAGGACAGGGCAGGATGTAAAGAACTTTTTCTACACCACAGCCAAGGAGTGTCACATATAGGTAAAACCTTACAAAAGAAAGGCCTTGTAAACCCATGCTTCAGGCCTTGTTACTTCGGCAAAGTATAGCTAACAGCTAGCCTGTCCTGTGAGAACCTGCAAGCACATCAACTGTTGATCATGAAAACTATCCGACACCTGTGAAAATGAGAAGTCTATCCTGTGAGAATCCATGAAGAAAATATGTAAACATCTGTGAAGAAGAGAGCCGTAGCACGTACGCACACCAGCACCTACTAACCAATGAACTGAGTGGCAAGAAAGTTGCTAACCAATTAGAATCTAACATGGTGCCTTCTGATAACCCCATAAATATGAGGTGTGTGGAATAAAGATTCGGCTTTTGCCACTGGAGCTTTGAAGTGTTGTGCCCATCTTTGTCCGCCATCACAGCGACAAGGGAGAATGGTCCTTCCTGGAGCCTCTGGCAGAAGGTACCTGGGGAGACTCAAGGGTGACCACTCAGGTCCTGGAGTTGGGCATGCAGATGATCTGAGGCCAGCTACACCCTATCTGATAAAGAGATTCTTGGACTGTGAAGGGATTCGAGCCACCTCAGAAGTAATTAGCACTGAAGCACAGCTTCTTCTGGCACCAGGGATACTGGTGCTGGGCTGGATATTTAAAGGAAAAGTCTCTGCAACACATCATGCCACTGATGCTACCTGGAGTTAAGTGGATTGCCCTCATCACACAGTGAGCTCAAACAGGAAATCCAAATTGCTCTGGAATCTTGGAAGTCATCATGAACTGGTCAAAGGGGAAAATTTTGGACTATCATCTGAAGAGGAAGGAGAGCAGGTGACACATGCTGGGGAGACCCCACCATATAACCAGCTACTAGAAAGTGAGAGGCAATACGCTCTCTGCACTGATGGATTCTGCTATATCATAGGGACCAGTAGGAAATGGAAAGAAGCTGTATGGAGCCCTAGGCATTGAGTCATGGAAGCTACTGAGGGACAAGGTAGATTGAGTCATGTTGCAGAGCTGAAAGCCATCCAGCTGGCTTTGGACATTGCTGAGCAAGAGAAGTGGCCAACACTCAACCTCTACACTGACTCATGCAATCCATGACGGCTTGTTGTGGTTTGTAGGCTTATACTACAAGCACATGCTCTGGATACATTTTTGCAAGATCAATATGTAAATACTTGGATTTGGTTAGCCTCTACTGTAACTAACTTCTATGCCTTTTGTATTAAGGAAAGGATATATTGAGAAGAAACGGTTAAAATCAGAACAATGGCAAGGAAGATGGTAGATGTTCTCAAGTGACCTTGCAGCTGGGAATGCTGAGGTCTGGAAAATAAGAGTGTGGGAAACCCCATATATTATGCCTACTGCTGTTTGTCCTCTTTCTGTTTTGAGAGGTAGAATCTCTGTGTAGACATAAAAAGGTGTTCGGAGAAACTTGGAGGCACTCACATGGACATGCTTGAGCTCCCTGTTTTGGGAGAGAGAAGATCAAAGTTCAGAGATCATAAAAAGCATAGAGGAGATCACAGCATGGTGGTAAATTATGCGTACATAGACCCCTGATAAATAGGTGAAAACAGCAGCCCCTGCCCGCTAGCATGGACTGATCCGAATGGTGCCAGCATTCCTGCCTGTTTGTCTACACCCAGATGTTGCTTCAGGATCCTCCAGTTAGGGAGGTGTCTTGGTTTGAAAAGACAGGTGTCTGCTAAGGAAGGCAGGACCCACCCCTGAAATGGAAAATGTAAACCCCTCTCCCTATGAATTATTATAAATTTGAAATTAAGAGGGCTCTCAGGCAAAGATATAGGAGCAGGAATAACAGTTCTTTATTAGGGAAGAAAATTAAAAAATAAAATAAACAATGCAGTAATACAAAACAACACTGACAGAGTCAGAATACGACTTGACACCCTGTTGGTGAGGGTGTTGGTAGCAGTCCAATTGAAACGGTGGCTGCAGTCCTCCTGGAGTGGCAGATGTGGCTCTGTTGAAGCAGTGATCCTGTAGAAGGCTGTAGTCTTTCTCTGAAGATCCAGTGGTGGTGTAGATGGGCCTGGTCTCTCTCTGGGAATCCAGTGGGAAAGGGCTGCTGCTCTGGTGTTCCAAATGTCAGATCATATCCAGGTAAGAATGCTTGGCTCCTCCCTCTGGGTGGAGCATCTCAAAATGGGATGATTTAATTTTTATCAATCATGCAGTGAGACCCAATGGCCCATTAACAGAAATCTCCCCAGAGGGAGGACTGGTTGTGGAAGAGATAAAGAAAACTCCTCAATTAACAGAAAATAACTGCACAATCTCTAACACATAGGAATAGAATACACACCCCAATTTCCAACCTAAGACAGGAGGTAATTAAATAAATTTACTCATTGCATTTCAGCTGTGGTCTTGTGGTTGTTCTGGCTGCCTGCTTGTGTTGACTCACACAGATTAACAGCTGCAGATCTTTTGACAACATGTTGCATTGGCATGAAAACCACAGTAGCTGTTTTACAGAATGTCCTGGTTTAGAGCAAATTTGGGAGAAAACCTCCAAAGGGGGCCCATCCAGAAAGCAAACCCATATGGCCCCTCCTCCCAACCAGCTCGGGAAGGGTTCCTCAAAGAGAAGTGGAAAGAACCTGTTTATTTAACAGGCCCAGCACCCCCCAGCACACAAAATGAACAATACCGGATGACACCACTCTTTCACCGCTCTGAAGAGATTATGAATTCAGAAAGTCTCTCCTGGGGTGGTTGCTCTGTTATCGGTCCCTCTGTCACTGGGGATGGCTGCTGCAGGCCACAAAGTGCAAACTCTTGGTGTTTCCCAGGTCCCAGTCCGGAGCAGGTTTGACTGGTCCCAAGAAAAGGGAAAAAAGGACAGTCCAGGGAAAATTTGGACTGCCAAGCTAAACTAACTAACAAGCAAAAGCAGGAGTAAGAGCAAAAGTGAAAGCAAGAGCAAAAAAAGCAAAAGCAGCACTATGTACTGCCCCGTTTGTGTCCCACTGACTGTGGGGGAGTGAGCAGGCTGATAACAAAACAAAACTTTGCTTTCCAGAGCCAGTCTTGAAGGCACAGAACATAATATCCAGCATAAACAGAACAGACGACTGGGGATACAATCATCATAACGTCACCCTAGGACACAGAATTATACTGATTTTGATGCTTTTTTTCCCAAGTAGGTAACGGCTATATGCCAATCAACATTGCAAAATCTATTGGCGGTGGACTGTGTCCTACTTTGACACCATAAACATTGCTCCAGTTTTGAAGGCATGTGTTTCTTCAACATTACTGATGAGTTAGCCAGCACAGACGATGACATTCAACATCTCTAGGATTTAATGCATCAAATGAAACAATCTACTGATGGTGCCTGGCTGGCTGAGTGATTTAGTTCCCTGACAGGATGAATAGGTGTTGGGAAGGATGAAAGTTTGACAAGAAAGTCTCACAGATATGTATGCTTAGCAGAAAGATTTATAAATGTAGAGTCTGATGAAGGAATAGAGATGGAAACAAGTTTTGATATAGAAGAATTGCTGAGCCAGTTTTACTGGATAACCAAGAAGGCAAAGGGTATGTTTAGTTAGAACGGGGTTTTTATGACTTATAGCAAAGGATAAACCCACCCCAAACAAGATGTTTTTACCAAGCAAGAAGATAGCACAGGCAAACAAGCCCGCTGATGTGGCAAGTAGAAAAGGTCTTAGAATTTTTCACTGCAAGAAAACTGAAAAACAACTTCTAGCTTAAACTGTAATGTACTAACTTTTAGTGATTGGAGAATAGTAACATGAATATTGTAATTATAGTAGTTATGATAGGCTATAGATAATAGTTAAGGTATAGATTGGTTCTACTGTATTAAGATGCTAAGCAAAGAAAAGTATAGAATGCAGTGTAACCAAAACCAAAGGGTCTCCAGGCCTGCCTGCAGCTGGAGCTGACAGGTGTAGGCACAGGCTCTGTTGCCCATGACCCTGGACTGCTGTAACATCTTGGATGGAATAAACTGCATTTTGGAGAGCCGCCTGGAGTCCTGCATCCTTCATTTTGGCTCTTACAAATAGGACACCTGATTCAAAGCATTATTGTAGAGATATATTTACTTCTTTTCCTTCATGTGCTTATTGCGTGCCTCTGTAAATTACTCTGCCCTATACCTTTGTGCTGGTTTTGCAATAATTGATTTTTGGTGAAGAGGGAAGAAGTCAGCCACAGAAGTGATTCTCTGTGAGTGTTAGCATTCAGGAACACATAATCACGGAATGATTATATGCAGGTGCTTTTATTAAAGAGCTCTGGGTGTTAGGGGTACAGACCCAAATCTAACCCAACATGGTTTTGAGCCAAACATGTTTTATATTCTATCGTTATATAACTTACATATTAATTATTAAACTTACATTATTCTATTGTATACATTGATTTCATCCAAGCATGGATTTCTTGTGATCCCCCTCAAACCCCTAACAGTTTCTCATCATTCTTTAAAAAATAATTATATCTAATAATTATACCATTTATCATATACTGACTACACAGGTGCAGTTTCACATGATCTAGCAGACACAAGGCCTAACATTTCCCAGGGCCTACCTTTAACATTTTCCCAGGGCCTACTAAGCCTAACTTTCTTTCTAACTCCCCAAATTTTCTATGATTTTAAAATCTTTTACTATCATTTTCCCCCTTTGAAAGCATTTTCCCTTTACTATAAGTGCAAATGTTTTCACTTGATACAGTCCTTTGTTTCTGAGTTTATACTTGATGTTCTTCAAATCCATGACTGATGTAAATGTCATGGATGCTGTCACGAACTGGAGAACCAGAAGATGGTGGGTGTGGATCTCGTGTCAGTGCCTTTATTATTTTCTGGCTCCAGGATGTTTTCTTCTGTATCTCTCTCTTTTAAATGCTGTAAACTAACCAAATTGCTAAAAATACAATTAGTAAGATTATCACACTCTCAATGATAGATTTAATCCATGAACTCACATTCAACCCTAACACTTTGAAGATTTTGCCTAACCAGCTAGTAGTCAAATCCTTTTGCTCTTCTTGTGCTTCAAGCTCTATTTGTTTCAACTGATTGATGTCATATTCTACATCTGCAGTTACATTTGGGATGTGGACGCAGCAATGATCAACTCATCCTTTTAAAAATCCACACACTCCATGCTCTTTCAGGAGTAACAAATCTAAGGCCAGTTGATTTTGTAAAGTCATTTTTGTGGTGGCTCCTAATTGCACATTTAATTCTTTAAATCCTTCCCAGGTGACTCTTGCTAATCTATCTACCTGACCTGTAAGTTTGTACAACATTTCTCTATTCTGGTAGCTTGCTATGGGACCTGGCAAAGACTCGAGGGCCCACCCAAATTTCACTCCACTAGAGGGTTCTTGCCAAGAGTCATCCTGATTTTCATTGTCTAGAACTTCTCGTCTTGCTCTTATCTGTAGAAGTTCTTGTTTTCCATTAAATGAGGACTTTTTCCACATTGGACATAAAGTAGGGAGGCCCAAAGTGATTTCTTTTACTTTCCCGTCTACAGGCAGATGTGTTGTCCAGGTGCCATCACTTGTTGCCCATACAAATTGTCCTGGACTTCAGATTGTACTCCTGGTACATCCTATGACTATTTTGTAATTCACTTTACCTTGTTTGTGTTTAATCCCTCAGCAGGCATGACCAGTTTGTAGGGCTATTACCAGGAGTGGCATCTGTGTTATCTTTATATCATCAGAAGTGCAATCAGAAGTTTTATTACATGCCCACCAACTTACTTTGTCTGCCTTTGCTCTGCTACTAGTGGCAGTGCTCATTACTGCTGGATCTGTTTCATTCTCAGAGCCTTCCCATTTAATACACCAAGGAGTGTTTGCCATATATTGGAATTTTTGAAGTATATTCATGGACCACACACTGTCCCAAGGCTCTATCTGACTTTTCTGATCTTTGGCCTCACACTTCCATACCAGAGCGCTGTCTGTAACATTCTCTGTAATCTTTCTGTAGTGTGGCAGAAAGTATTCCCAATTTGCAATGTCTTGATCTTTAACCCACCACTCTATGATTTGTCCTACCCTGCCATGACTTAAAATACAATCCTGTTTCCTCAGAGGCCTCATCCACTCTCCTGTTACTTTCCAGGTTTCTCTGACTATTTGCTTCGACTCCAGTACCTGTTTACATACAATTGTTTTGCTCTTTTGTATTTCAGGTAATTTTGACATTATGATTCCCCAACTTATTTGGTCTCCCGATGCCTTTGGTATTGGCAGACAGGCAGTTTTTCTGCTGGTGTTTTGCATTTTGGCAAAGTCTTTGACTAATCCAATCGTTACATTCTCAGCCTGAATTGCATTAGAAACTTTTATCACCTGTGTTTCTGATTGTACCTCTCTCCATTCTAGAATGAAGAGTGGTTAGTTGATCTTTTTGCATTCCACATCTAAAAGACATGAATAACCATAAAATGAGCATAAAATCTCAATTGTTACCTTTATGCAGGTTGCTTTTTCTTCTGTAGCTATCAATATATAATCAACATACTGCAACAACAGGTATTGGTCTCTCGGTACTTGCCCATTCTCAGTCCAAATCTCCAGCTCCTTCGCCAGTTGGTTTCCAAATAGGGTCGGCGAGTTCTGGTATCCTTGTGGAAGTCGTGTCCAGGTGATCTGGGTTTTTCTTCAGTTCCCTGGATTTTCCCACTCAAAGGCAAACAGTTTCCTACTTTATTTGTCAAGGGGTATGCAAAAAAAGGCATCTTTTAGATCAATTACGGTAAACCATTTATATATCTCTTTTACGGATGTCAGCTATGTGTAAGGATTTGCTACTGCTGGATAAATGTCCTTTTTATTTTGTTTATTGCTCTCAAATCCTGCACTAATCTATACTTACCATTTGGTTTCTTCACTGGAAATATTGGTGTATTAAATTCTGATTCACATTCCTGTAGAATTTGGTACTTCAAGAATTTATCAATAATCTTTACTATTCCTTGCCATGCTTCTGGTTTTATGGGAAACTCTTTGACCTGTACAGCCCTCGCCCCTTCTTTTAACTCTACATGCACTGGCTGGGCCAATTTAGATCTTCCTGGTATATCTGTTTCCTATACAGAGGGGATCACTGCATCTTCTACTTCCCTAGGAATATCGGGGACAGGTATTTTTTGATCATTAAAATTTGTCCCATCTTTGATTCAGGTATTTTCATTACAAGTTCCCCTGTCTCAAAGGTTATTACCGTATCAAGTTTCGCCAGCAAATCCCTCCCTAAAAGCAGAATTGGACACTCAGGTATATATAAGAATTCACGCGTCAAAACCTTGTTCCCAAAACACAAATCTAAGGGTTGCAAGAATTGCCGATTTTCCTCCTTCCCTGTGGCTCCAACTATTGTTCTTTGCTTGTCCCCAATTCACCCTTGCAAATCATTTAGTACAGAATACATGGCCCCTGTATCCACCAGGAATTCCACCTCTCTATCGCCTAATAATAAAGTCACTAAAGGTTCCTGTGTGGATTGTTTCGTTTCTAGTCAGCTGTGATATTCTCCTAGTACCATAGCCTCGGCAGCGTCTTCGTGCTGGAACTGATTGCCCTGATTAAACCAGTTGTTCAGGTTGCTCAAGCATTCTCTCTTCCAATGCCCCTCCTGCTTGCAATACGCACAATGATTTAAGCTTAACCCTTGCATGACTAATCCTCTGCGGCCCCTGCCAAACCCACCTTTACCCAGTCCACGACCACCTCTGCCACGTCCCCTGAAATCTGGGTTCCCTTTTCCTTGTATTACTGCCAAAAGATTTTGCTGCTGCCTTTTACCAGCCTCCTTTTCCCTATTATTGTATACCTTCCAGGCTACCTCAAGTAGTTTATCCAGATTCCTTTATTCCTCCCCCTCTAATTTTTGCAATGTCCTTCTGATATCATCCTGTGACTACCCCAGGAATATGAGAGCAAGTTGAACCTTCACCTGTTCTGTGTCTATTTGGAGATCTGTATATTTTCTTGCTGCCTCCTTAAGCCTTTCCAAAAACACAGCAGGGGATTCTTTCTTTTCCTGTTCGACCTCATACAGTTTAGACCAATTCATAGTCTTAGGCGCTGCATTCTGAACTCCTATCTGGACCCACTCCTGATATTTCTTCAGCCTCTGCATATGCCCAGGTGTATTAGGATCCCACCCTGGATCCTCGGTTGGAAAATTGTCATCTAGAGTTCCTGTTACAAGTCCATTTCTGATATCCTCCTGTCTAGGTTTTGGACTGGGCACAATGCCAGTGCCTCCATGAAAACACATCCACGTAGTATCTACTGTGAGATGTGACCAGAAACAGAGCAAGCAAACACCAACTTAGGAATAAAAGAAAAAAAACTTTATTCACACACACACACACACACACACACACACACACACAAAGAACAGAATGGAAATCTTTCAATCACATTTCTCCTCCCCCTCTCAACCCACATTACAACATACAATACGAACTCAAATCTTCCTTCAGTCCCCATCTCCCAGGTGTTAATTCTCAGTCCATTATCCTTCTTCAAACAATCAATACATTCTATTAAAGAGGAAGGAGTCTTCTCCTTGTGCCATTTCTTGACTAACCCCTTTCCATATTCCATGCTCTCACCATGGAAATGGACCAGAAGATTGCTTTTGGGGTTTCTCTTTTTAAGGATACTTTGGTCAGTTCCACAAAACGACAGTCTCTCCATTTTGGGATAACAAAATCCCCCCCATTTCCCCCGGGGCAAGGGCTTCACGACAGAAATCCTCTCATTTCTGATTTCTGCCTACCACTACTCTTCACTGCCTTTCTTGGGTCTGAGCCATTGCTTTCCCCCCAAAACCGCAGTCTCTGTGTTACAATAGAAAGTTAGTCCGTCCACAGCCGAAAAAAAACTGCTCCTCCGTTTATCTCTTCCCAAGTAAATTCTTCTCATTAACTCCACTACTCCCTACTCACACAAACCTCTCATTTCACTTGTCCATTTCTTCTTGTTCTTATCTCTGTCCTCCGGGAGGATCAACGTCTGGAAGGTTTCCATCGTGAAGGAAAAAAAGTTAAAATCATCTCTAGGTGCCGGACTCTCTTCTCACTCTTGGCCGACTTCCAGGAGCTGCCCGGCGCGTCTTATCTCTTTTCTCTCTTCTCTCTCTCTCTCTCTCTAGGAAGCGGGGTGGGGGGGGGGGGAATTTGCTCGGTGCTTTCACTACTTCCACCCCTCCATCCTTTCACTTCCCCCCCCCGGTCTCTCTCTCTCTCTCTCTCTCCAAGATCCAAGGCCTGCGGCCTAGCTCACGACGCCTCGTGGCCTTTTCCCCTCCCCCACCCGGCCTACAGCCGGAGGGGGAGAGAGAACTGACCTGATCCATTTGCTGACCGACAAGCAAGAGAGTGTCACTTCCTGGGAGTTCTACCTTTATACCCTGTGTTCTCAGAGGCGGAACCATCTCCTCATTGGTCCAAACAGGTGCCAATATTCACACCTGAGCCCCCACTGGGCTAACCACTGTCTCCAAAAAAAAAACCACTTCCTTTCAAACCAGGACACCTCCCTTGCCCTCTCCTTGGCTGCCTTAAGTACCATCTCTTTTTCAGTAGAATCCATTAAAGTATCTAATATTACTTGTATATCATCCCAATCCAGTTTCGGAGTTTTCATAACCATTTTTACCACCCGTGCCAGTTTATCAGGATTTTCCCTATAAGTCCCAGTCGATTGTTTCCAAATGACTAAATCTGCAGGAGAAAAAGGCACTTTAACTAACACTGGCCCCTCCAATCCTACTCCTTGTTGCAAGGGAGCAATCACGGTCCACTTTTGTCTGCCTGGGTCTTTTCTAGCCAAGACCGGGGCAAGCTTTGACCAACTTTGAGTCCTGTGAGATACTGGTGTCACTGATTCACCTCCACTATCGCTATCTCCTTCACTTACATCCTCCCCCCTTGCTTGTATCACAGTTAAATTTTGATCATCTCCCAAGGAAGAGAGATCAGGTTACAGCGGAAGAGGAGGATAAAGAGAGAAGGGTGAACTAGGACTAGGCAAGATAGGTGAAGTAGGAGCAAATGGTGAAATAGGGGCAGGTGAAGCAGGCGGGATAGAGTTAGATTCTCTTGGTCTTGTTGGAGCTACCTGTGAATCAACAACTGTATCGCTTTTTTCTCCTCAGACTTTCAATGCTAAGTGTCCTAGACAACGTTTCTCTTTTACACAAACCCCACATTTATCATTTGCAGATGCTCTAACCACCATTAATCCACATTCAACCTGCCATTATGGCTTACTTCATAAATAGAAAAACAAATCAACATACGTAACCTCGTCCCATTTTCCTTCTTGCTTACAAAACAACATCAACTGCAAAATGGTGTTATGTTGCAACGACCCATTCTTTGGCCACTTTTCACCATCCTCCAAGACATATTCTGGCCACCATGTATTACAATAATCAATCAACTTAGCCTTATGTAACTCGTCCCCAAAATTACCCTGTTTCCAATGTGCTAATAAGCACCCCAAAGGAGAAGTTTGCAGTATAAAGGCATTGCCACCCAAAATCCCTTTAAGCTTCTCCATATTGTAGGAGCATCGGGGGGTAGGGCAGTCGGGATGGACAGAGATGAGAGATCTCTTAAGCCAGGTTGTGGAACTTGTGGTTTATTGCAAAGGGCGTGGGTGCAGGGGACCTGCTTGGAGCTACCAGCCGCAGCTCAGAGCAGGCCCGAGAGAAGAGAGGGGTAGAGAGGATGAGAGGGTAAGAGAGTAAGAGCGTAAGGGAGTAAAAAGGTAAGAGCGTGAGGTTCCCATTACAATGCAATAAATTTTCTTCTGTGTTGAATATTCTAATTCTCACTAACCAGTCTAGTACAATACACAAATCCTATAGCATTTACATACAGCCTATAAGAATCATTACATTACCATACTGGTTACATTTTAAACCCTAAAAACTACTCTTTGGATTCCTTCTGCTAAGCTAGTAGGGTCTGCTCTGACCCTTGGACCTCCCTGCAAGCAGAGGGTATTGTTTCATCAAAAGGGGATTACCTTCAGCTGGCCACACCATTGTTTTCCAGTTATTCAGTAACTAAGGTATCTCAAAGCTTGCTTTCATTTCAATCTCGCTTATAGTTTCTATATTCTCAAAATATTTTGCCAGACAATCATATTTATAAGGCTTTCCTGTTTCATCTTCCCCAACACATAATACAACTACAATACACCACAAATGCCGAGCCTGCAATGCTTTCACGATTGTCTAACGGACGGCGCCTAGGGAATACCACCAGGAATTCCTTAGCCCGACCAAGTGTGGCTTTCACTGCGTCTTATTGGCAGGCAACCAGACCAGAGTAAAAGCACCTTACCTCTCTCCCGGGGACGTTATGAGCAGCGGAGACGGTTGGGGCCGATGGGCTCCCTGAGAAGGTCCATTGACTGGAGATGTTGATCTTTGACATCCCTGAATGTCCTTCTTGGTCCTGAAACAGAGAACAGCTAAAGAAAGTTATTAACAACTATTAGAAATCAATCAGATGTGACATTACGTAATTATCAGGCACTATAGCACTGACTGTCATCCCAGAATCTGCAACAGCTGATAAACCTCAAATCAGCAGAGCTGGAAATCATGTCCGGATCATGATTTTCAAACTTCCTTTGAGAGCAGGCTCAGCTGTCATAAATATATATGTGTGGTCAAATTGCCAAGCCAAAATGACTTGAATCCTTTGGATGCAGAAAACATCTGGGTTGATTGTCAACTATCCCCATCCAGATAGAGTTAGGACCTAGCCCAAGCTCTAATTGGATGGTTTGCAGGATTACCTTTTCTGTGTAACACTGCTATGAAATTCAGAGGTACTGAGAAAATCTCTGGAATGCCATGGCCACAGCCTTTAATTCAACCACTTGGGCCAAGGCTGGCTCATGGCCTTCCAGCACTTTGAGCCATCAGTGAAGACAGTAGCTCTTTCAAACTTCTTTTTTTCCTTTTTTTCTTTTTTTTCTTTTCCAAAAAGGCCGGCACCAGAGGCAGGTCTTAGGACCCAGCTGCACCTGGCCCCGCTGCCGCGGTCAGATTCCTTCAGCTTGTTCCCTCCCCCCAGCTTCTCACTGGTATCACTTGGGGCCCCTGGATCTGGGGTCCCTGGGATAGCTGAGGCCCATCCCCAGATGGGCGATTCACTTCCTCCTTTTCCTTAGAGATCTTCAGATTTCACAGCATGATCGGGCTGACGCTCAGCTGCAAGGGCACGCCCCTGCTTGGAGACAGGCTGCTGGTCCTTGCTGCTGTCCTTGTCTGCGTTCCCTGGAAAATTGAGTGTCATGGTTTGAGAGGAAATGAGTTTTTTTGGGATGGTGTGGTCAAACCAATAGGTGCTCAGATTTTAATATTGGCACCTGGTTTGTCTACTGAGGGCATGGATACCCCTCTGAGTACACAGGGGGTTAAAAGCCGTGAACTCCCGGGGGAAGCTTTCTTGGGTTCCGGTTTGTGAAGACAGCAGACCTCCCCCGCCCAGCTTGGAGCTGGGCGGGGGAGGGAAGGCCATGCGGCAGGAGGAGGTAGGCCAGGCCTGGGACAGAAGGGAGGAGGCCCCTGCGAGATAGAAGGGTGGAGGAGCACTGCGAGGCTTTGGGCAGCCATCCCCCCCTCCCTCCCCGGAGGGAGAGAGAGGGAGAGAACCTGTTCCTGTGACAGAGCTGCTGGCGTGAAGGAGAAGGGGGGAGTGCCCGGCAGGGCAGCCAGCCGTGGGAGTTCATGGACAGGCAGGGCCTGAGATTTTAACCCTTCCTGTGGATGATGGAAACCTTGCAAATGCTGGTCCTCCTGGAGTTGATGAGATAGAGTTTGGGATACCAGGAAATGGGCAAGTGTGATGCAAGTTGGTGCAAGTGAAAGATGTTGAGAGAAGCTGAGAAGGATCCTAGGTGGAAGGAGATGATGGAGTGGCCTTTTGGCTGGACTTTTCTTGTATAGCCATGGGCAGAAGCACTTGTGTTCCTGTGACACAGAGACTGCATTTAGGGGGAGACAATGGCTCAGAGCTAGGAGAGTGCAGTGATCTGAAGGAGTGCATGAACAATGACGACGGGTGAGGAGGGTGGATGCCCTCTGCCTTCAGAGAAGAAGAAGAGGAAGATGATCTCTGTTCAGGAGACCCCTTGGCCCCAGGGGGTGAAATTTGGGGGGGACAGGTGTCCCAAAGGAGAGAGACTGTGCTCTTTTTGGAACTGGATAAAGCATCCTTAAAGGGAAAAACCCTAGAAGCAGCTCTGGTCCATGTGCAGTGGTGAGAGCACTGGACGTGGAAGGAAGATGTCACAATGGCAAATGTTCTCCGGACGGTGCCGCGTGTGACATGGAAACACAAGAGGTTTCAACTGTGTTTCCTGGGGAAGCCCATAGTGCAAGAGAGACTCCTCTCTTCTTGAGGGACTGAGAATTGACTATCTGAAGGGTGGTGATGGACTGAGAGTGGGTGATCTAAGGGGTGGTAACTGAATTGAAAATCCGAGGTTTTGTTTTACTGTGATGTGTTGGAAATCTGGTGGGGGGAGGAGGAGGAAATTTGGAAGATTTTCATCCTGTGTTCTGTGTTTCTCTTATAGTCCTAGGTTAATAAAGTTTTTTTTCCTTTCATTATTAAGCTGGAGCCTGCTCTGCTCTGTCTCTGATCACATCTCACAGTAGATACTAGGGAAGAAGTATTTTCATGGGGGCACTGGCATTGTGCCAGGCTCAAACCATGACATTTTTTGGTTCCCTGACCGGGAAATCGATTTTTGGGCAAGTGATAAGGTAAAACTGTGAGATGCGATCGAAGAAGAATATGAGCAAAGCATGTATTAGGATAAGATAGATTGGCAGAGGTTTTATTGTTTTAGGTAGACGTTTGTTTAATGTAATTTTGATAATATTTTTAGAAATATGTGTTCTCAGAGGCGAAGGGTGGAATCACCCACTCTGATAAAGATGACAAATTCAGAAAGTTTCTCTTGGGGGTGGTCGCTCTGTTATCAGTCCCTCCGGCGCTGGGGCAGCTTGGAGCTGGGCAGGGGAGGTCTGCTGTCTTCACAAACCGGAACCCAAGAAAGCTTCCCCCGGGAGTTCACAGCTTTTAACCCCCTGTGTTCTCAGAGGGGTATCCATGCCCTTAGTGGACAAACCAGGTGCCAATATTAAAATCTGAGCACCTATTGGTTTGACCACACCATTCCAAAAAAACTCATTTCCTCTCAAACCATGACACCAAGTGAAACAGCAGGGGGCGGGGCAGCTGGAAGCAGCAAGGCTGGCTGGGGACTTTCCTCAGAGCCACAGCTCGCGTCCCAAAAGGGAGTCAGGCTGGCTAGAGGCGGCGGGGGTGGCTCCGCATCCTCCTGCAGTGCAGGAGGGGGAGAATCCAGTGGCGGGGCTGATCCACACGTCGCAGGAGGAGGAGGCGACGGTCCCCCTTGCACTGGAGAAGGCAAAGGGGCAGGAGCGACCGCGGCTCCAGTCGGAATAATTGTTGAGTGAGGAAGTGGAGCCGCTGAAGGCTTTGGTCCTTCCTGCACATGCTCCGGAAAGCCTGGAGTGAGCTGCTCTGACTGCGCTGTGGGCAATGCTGGGTCTCTCTGCGGTGAGGGGGGTGGAAGGAACCAGCGGTGGCTGTCCTTGAACGGATAGGTCCCTGGCTAGCTGCAGCGGGGAGGCTGATGGCCACCTGCCTGAGGTGAGGCACTCCTCCACGTCCAAGTCGGACGTGTCCACCAAAGTGGAATCACCCTCCAATGGGGTCTTGCCCCTCACAACTCTGGAAAGCGCTGACCTGATTGGTAGTTGTCAAGGTATTCTCGCACCTTGCCTGAGCTCCCCCAAAAGACAGACACCAATTGAATCCCAGGCCCGTGGATCCAGGGAGGATTCCACATCCATTGGAAAGCCATGAGCTTTTGCCCAACTGAAAAACCTGCAGAGAGTGTCTTCTGACACAGGGATACCTAATTCTGCAGGCATCGCTTCCCAACTGCAAACCCACCCCAGGTTGAGGGCAGTGCTATTGTCAGGAGATCTCTCCCCTGCCCCAGCCTTTAGGCTGCGGGGCCAAAATGCAGTCCCAAGGGAGAAATCTCTTCCAGTAAAACGCAGGAAAAGGTCACATTACCTTCCCGGGGAGTCAGAAAGTGTCCGGTTACAAGTGGGCTGCTCAGGGCTCCGCAGGTCCCAGTGAGGCTCCCAGGAGGGTCTCCCATCCAGAGATTACACAAAGGGCTGCTGGATGTGATTTCCGTGAGGGTTCAGCAGACACTCCCATGTTCAGCCCTGGGTGTGAACTTGGCTGGATCCATTAGGGTCCTGGTTCTTCAGCCTAGGCTGCACCAAATGTCAGGGTTCACCACTTATAGTAGCAGTTATCCCCTGAACAGGGAATAATGAGCATTGACTCCATGATTGCAGAATGCTGATCAATTGCTTTATTGTTACTACACTATACTATACTATTCTGAAAAACCCATCACCCTTGCCAGACAGTCACGGCATACATGTGGATCCAATTGGTCAATGAATCTAAAACACCATCACCAGAGTCCAATTAAGAAACCAGCCTTTTGTAAACAATCTCCCTAACACATTCCACATGTGCACAACAACAGGTGCAGCAAGTGGATATAATATTTTTTTCTCATTTTCTCTGAGCTTTCTCACAGCTTCTCACAGCTGTTATAAATGATAAATCGAAAAGCCAAATTATCAAATTGTGAAAGATTTTATTTTCCGAGACCAAAATACGGTCCTCAAAAACCCACAGCCAAAGAGACAGCGTCGAGCCCGTAATTGGCGCTGGGTGAACCGAGATCTGACGTCTATTGCATCAGATCTCCCTCTGTTCACGAGCGCTGCTTCCAGTGAGGCTATTTTATACAGTTTTTTATGCCTAAAGCAGAGGACTCCCAATTTCTTTTGTAAGTCTGCATATGCATGAAAGTTTCTTTCACTGTGCAGAGCTGGACAATCGCTGTTTCCTGAGCAGTAGCCAGTATTGATCATGTCGGGGAAGTGGCGTATTCAGATGTATCTTTCTGGTGACTTCTGCTATCTTGATAGATAGTATCAGTTGGGCGATGATCATCCTTGGGCGTCTTCCAATCACTCCAGAGAGCATCAATCATTGTGCTGGCCATGTCTATTCATAAGTAAACAGGGTATTGTTCTCCTGCCGCCTTCAGGAATTTCAAGATTCCAAAGTAGACATCTGCCTCTGGGTTGCTTGTGGTCAGAGACTTGTTTGGATTTTACAATCTTATGAAATACATTCTCTCTTTAAACATGAATTATTTCATAACATATATTACATTGCTAACAGCAAAGGTGGAACAGAGAGTCGGAACAGGGTCTCAATTTCTCCCTGTGTTCCTTGTGATTCAGAAAAAAGTGCTTAAGAGGGATTTCAAGGGACAGCTACAGCTAATCTCCCCTCCCGTGGCTCCCCCTACGCCTCCTCCCAAACCCGCTGCCCCGGAACTCAGAGGGACGTGCGAGGCACCCTGAGAATCGCAGGGTACCTGGCACAGCCACTGTTTCCCTGGCCTCCCACCTCCCACTCAGTATCCTGGCTCTGGCAGTTGTGCGCAGGCTGACAGGGTACCTTTTCTGCACCCCTTTAACCCAGTTACTGTTTCCCCAATTTTGCATTCTGACCCCCCCCATCCCCAAAATGGGGGACCGCATTGGGGGCATTCAAAATTGCGCCGACCACATGGCTGGGGGCCAAGATGGTGGCGGCCACATGGCGGACCCCCAAGCTTACCCTTCTCCTTCCCTCAATCCCTTTTGCCCACCTGTCCCCTCCCCCAACCCCTTCTGGTCCCAAAACCACTTCCTTCCCTTGGACACTCCTCCCTCTCCCTCCATGTTTCCGCCCTCTATTATGTCATCCTCCAAGCCCGCCCCTGGCTTCCACGGTTGATGCATTGTTCACAGGGGTCTTAGGATGAGGGAAGAGTTGAGAAAGTTGACTCCATGTTCAGAAGGCTTGGTTTATTATTTTACGGTATATATTATGTTAAAACTATACTAAAAGAATAGAAGAAAGAATTTCATCAAAAAGCTTAGCTAAGAATAGAAAAGGAATGAATAACAAAGGCTTGTCTCTGACTGAGACAGTCTGGACACGTGGACTGTGATTGGCAATTAATTAGAAACAACCGGATGAGACCAATCACCGATCCACCTGTTGCATTCCACAGCAGCAGATAAGAATTGTTTGCATTTTGTTCTTGAGGCCACTCAGCTTCTCAGGAGGGAAAAATCCTAAGGAAAGGATTTTTCATAGAACATGTCGGTGACACACGGTTGCTCTCCCTCCCCACAAAGCCCTGCCCCCCTGCCTGTTCCTGTTTCTCACGCCCCCCCCCCCCCCCCCCCCGCCTGGGTCCCAAGAGGGTGGGACTGGGGGAGGGAGTTGGCACTTCCCAGCTCCCAAGGGGGTGGGGCCAGGGGAGGAGAAAGTCCCCCTGCCGGTCCCCAAGGGGGGAGTGGTCCCCCTGCCGGGTCCCACAGGGGTAGGCTCGAAAGGGAAAGCCTGGGGATGAAAACTGGGGGGAAGAAGCAATTTCCTCAGTGTCCCCTGTCCTATACACTGGTGGTAGATGTGGGCCTAGAAACTATCAGCCCTTCTCCTACCAAAAAAAGAGATAGTTGTGTAAAAGTCAGAATTCAGGAGAAACAGTGAAATTTTTAGAAGCATGATAAGACCCACTTTAACATCTCTTGAATTTGTTCCTACTGACCTCCAAGATCTTTTCCAGTGCCTGCTCATCCAATCAGAGTTTGATCTATGGGAAAGCTCCTGGAAGAGATCCCTGAGGGGACTCCTGGTGGAACTTAAGCAAAGCATACAGGGTGTCAAAGATTTAGAAGATAACAACATCACTTATGAACATCTATGCGGCGAGGGGAAGTGGGCTAAGACTGAGGACCAAGCTTGGGTGTTATCTAAATTCATCCTAGATAAGATCTCTAAAGCTGTAGAAAAGGCTTTTACCCAGTTGCCGACTGTTGAAGCTAAGAGTAGTTACCTTAACATTAAACAGTCTCCTTCTGAGAGTTTCTTGCAGTTTGTCAACCGGCTCCATGCACAAGTTGAGAGAAAAGTACGAGACCCTGGGACACAGGTGGAGATAGTTAAAGAGATTGCACAGAGGAATGCCAGTAAGGGCTGCAGCAGGGTGCTCCTGGAACTTTCTCTCGACCCTCCACCTACACTGGCACAGATGATTGAGGCATGTGCTAGGAAGGCAGAACGGTTTGCTGCGCAGGAGGTATGAGCAAGGTCAGCAAACTCAGGGACTGTGGCAGCTGTACCTCCAGGAGTGAGAAGGCAACAGATGTCACCAGAGCAGCTTCAACGTGTCATCTGCTTCCAATGCAAGAAGCCAGGACACTTTGCCCTAGACTGCCCCCAAAGCCAGCAACAGAAGAGGAAAACCATCAAACCAAAAAATTAGGACACGAGTGCGAGCCTGCACAGCGCCACGACATAAATGCAGCGGGCTTCCCTAAGGGGAAAATCTCCCTCAAATCAGAAAAGGGGGGGGAAGGGAGGAGGGGTGCAGGACAACAAAAGAAATATTTACAGGACAAAATCTGGGGGCCTCACAAGCGTTTCAAGCTTGTGACCACCAAAGCTTTTGTTTTCACGTCTACCCAGTGGACAGTCATTGGAGTGGATCTGCTGGAGGACTTACAGGACTTGACGGTAGATTGCACAGGACTGGACAGTAAGTACTTTGTTATTGGGGACACCGCACACTCACCCATGGAGATTGAGGTGGCTCCCATAACCATCAAGGGAGATATACCCAACCTCATTCTCCTGGTATGCTGTCCACAGCCACACTTCTATTTAGCCAAGGGGCAAATCATCGCCCAGGCCATTCCTGTTCCAGCAGAAATCTTAGTAGTTTACAAAGCACCAGGTGTCTACTGGGCAGAAGTGGTTGGAGAGGACAAACCCATTATGGGATGCAACCTAACGTGTGGAGCAGACCATCTCCATGTAGAAGGGTTTCTGTACACAGGGGCAGATGTGACAATCATACCGGAAAGGTTGTGGCCATCACAGTGGGATTTGCAACCTGTGGCTGGTAAACTCCAGGGTGTATGAGGTATCACATTGGCAAAGATATCAAAAAGCGTCGTGCAAATGGAGGGGCCAGATGGAAAATTGGCCAGTGTCCATCTGTTTGTCACTGATTACAAAGCTCCCTTGTAGGGGAGAGACACCATGTCCCAGGGGGGGTCAAACTGGTCATCCCTAAGACACACCAGGATTTTTAGAGCCGGCCACTGTGGAGTGCCCTGCCCACAAGTTAACATGGCTGGATGATAACCCTGTCTGGGTAAATCAGTGGCCACTCAGAAAGGAAAAGCTGAAGGCGCTCAAGGAGCTTTGTAGAGGAGCCGTTGGCTAAAGGTCACATTGAAGAGACAACCAGCCTTTGGAATTCCCTGATCTTTGTAATTAAAAAGCCAGGGAAGGATAAGTGGTGGCTCCTCCATGATTTACGGGAAATAAACAAGGTGATTGAGGACATGGGGTCTCTCCAAACAGGGATGCCCTCCCCAACAATGCTTCCCCAAAATTGGCAATTGGCTGTCCTGGACATCAAGGACTGTTTTTTTCCATATTCCCCTACACCCGGAAGATGCACCATGGTTTGCCTTCTTGGTTCCTACCATCAATCGAGAAGCCCCAATGCAGCGCTACCACTGGAGAGTATTGCCTCAAGGCATGAAATGCAGTCCTTCCATCTGCCAGTGGTACGTGGCTTCATTTCTGTCCTCGGTGCACACCCAGAAAAGGGAGGCAATCATCCTACACTACATGGATGATGTGCTTGTGTGAGCTCCTGATGACATAATATTTCAAAACACACTTGACCTAGTGGTTAAAGTTCTAACCTCTGCTGGATTCCAACTGCAGGGAGACAAGGTTCAGAGGATGCCACCTTGGGAGTACCTGGGCTTGGACATCACTGCACAGACCATTGTGTTGCAGAAATTGGAAATTAAGAGTGATCCCAAAACCCTAGCAGATCTCCATTCCCTGTGTGAGTCTTTGACCTGGGTCAGGCCATGTCTAAGCCTCACCAATGAGGACCTATATCCCCTCCTCAATTTATTGAAAGCGGAGAGAGAGCTAGCTTCTCCCAAGGAACTGACTCCAGAGGCAAAAACCGCCATCCAAAAAGTACAGAAGGCTTTGGCCGAGATGCAGGCTCATCCTTATCGGCCCAAGCTGCCTTTCAAATTCATTGTTTTGGGAAAGTTACCACACTTACACGGGTTGATATTCCAATGGATTGAAGGGCAGAAGGATTCACTTAATCATAGAGTAGGTTTTCCTCTCCCACCAGTGATATAAAACCATCACACAGCCACAAGAGCTGATAGCTCAGCTGATCCAGAAGGATAGGGTAAGATTGTGTGAGCTGGCCGGTTGTGACTTTCAGTGTATTCACCTCCCAGTCAAACTTTCCAAGGAGGGAAGGAACTCTCATGAGAGGTTGACAAAAGAGATGTTTGAGCACCTGCTCCAGAGCAATGCCAGCCTCCAGCTATCTCCGGACAGCTACAGTGGACAGGTAGCAGTCCACACCCTGTCACGCAAGCTGTTAAACAAGGAATTCCACCTCATTGCTCTTGAGAAAAGGAGTCGTAGGCCACTCAAGGCACTTACAGTGTTCACTGACACGTCCGGGGCATCCCAGAAGTCGGTGACGACTTGGAAAAATCCCCAGACTCAGCATTGGGAAGCTGATGTTGAGTTTGTGGAGGGGTCGCCCCAGGTCACCGAACTGGCCGCAGTCTTGAGAGCCTTTGAGAAGTTCTCAGAGCCAATTAATTTGGTCACTGATTCAGCCTACGTGGCGGGAGTAGTGTCCAGGGCGGAGCAGGCAGTTCTCAAAGACATCGAGAACCAGCATCTCTTCAGGTTGCTCTCAAAACTAATTTATTTAGTTTCACAGTGGGAGCATTCATTCTATGTGATGCATGTGAAATCACATACCGATTTGCCAGGCGAGATCGCAGAAGGTAATCGTAAAGCAGATTCCGTTGCCGGCCCAGCAGAAATGGCACGCCTTCCGGACATCTTCCAACAGGAAAAGCTAAGTCATCAGCAATACCATCAGAATGTGCCAGGTCTGATCCGTCAGTTCCAGCTAACAGGGAGTCAGGCTCGAGCCATTGTGGCCACCTGTCCCAACTGCCAGCTCCAGGCTGTGCCATCACTGGGTGTGGGGGTTAATCCCCGAGGCCTTGGAAGCTGCGAAGTGTGGCAGACAGACATCACATACATTCCCAGTTTAGGTCGCCTGAAATATGTGCATGTCAGCATAGACACATATTCAGTTGCAGTTTATGCCTCTGCCCATGCTGGGGAAAGGTCTGTGCATGCCAAACAACGCCTGGTACAAGCCTTTTCAGTGTTGGGGATCCCTAGGGATGTTAAGACCAAAAATGGCCCAGCGTATGCCTCCAAGGAGTTCCTAGAGTTTGTCCAGCAGTGGGGGGTGGAGCATAAGACAGGCATTCCCCACTCCCCCACAGGTCAAGCTGTGATTGAGCGTGCCCACCATACACTCAAGCAAGTCCTGGCTAGGCAGAGCAGCTCAGCAGTGTGGATGACACCACAACAAAAGCTCTGCAAAGCCTTGTTTACGAATAATTTTTTTAATTGTTAATTTGAAAACAGGAGTCCTCTGGTGGTACGGCATTTCCACAGTAACAATCAATTTGTCACAGCATCCACCAGTTCTCATTAAGGACCCAGAAACTTGGGAAACCAAGGGTCCTTATGAGCTCGTTACCTGGGGGTGTGGCTACGCGTGTGTGTCCACTCCCACAGGTCCTCAATGGATACCCCAAAAGTGGGTAAAACCTTTTGTCCCCAAAAATCCAGCTCCTGCAGACGGGGATGAGAAGAAAGCAGCCGTCGCCTCAAAGAAAAAACGCTGCCAGAAAGAGGAGGAAGAATCTTCCTAAGAGGTTTAGCTACATTCCAGCAGACCCCTGAACTTTAATGTGTTTTAAAAAATGTTTGTTTTTCCTTTTAGAGAAGAAAATCTACCTCCCATCTAACCTCATGATGAGCCCTGTCCGAGTTGTCATCCGATTCGCGCTGAGCAATCTGACAGCTGCGTGGATTGTCCCTCAGCCACGCCAGAACATCTGGGTGACCCTGGCATGGACACTCCAACAGGAAAATATATACCTGTCCACTGCAGCAGCTAGAGATCCTATGTCTACCTGCCTGGTAGATATTCCATTGCAAGCTGAAGAGTTTCCAGCCAAGTTTGACACACCTATGCCTGACCCAGGTCCCAAATAACATCACATACAACCACACAATACCCGTTAGCGGCGGGCTGTAATGATCAAGAATGCCATAGAGAAGTGGCTGCCAAAGTTGCCCAGAGTAGCTCAGGAGCCTCAAGAGTTAGAGCTGTTGGGTTCCTCCCCAGCACCATACTGCCTACACTTTATCTTTACCCCACTTTTCCAGCACTAAACCTTTTAAAAATATACTGCAATACCATGAGGAGTTGACTGCCAAAAGGTGGTGTAACATCTTAAGCCATGTCACAGCAGATAACCCATACCATTCCCATCCCAAAAGCCTCCTTAAAGGTTGGTTTTTAATTTGTGGGGACCAGGCATGGGCAGGAATCCCTTCTCGGCTTTTTAGAGAGCCATGTACCATTGGGTGGTTCTCCCTGTTGGCACCGAACCAAACCATGATTGGTGAATGGACTCGAAAGTACAATTCAGTCAGCAAAATTCAAAAGAGAAGCACTGAAGATTTGGACAGTTCGGGAATGTGGCGACAATAGCTTTTGCTTGATCTTTCGAAAGATTGAACATTCTGATAAGGGCAGGCACATTTTGATGAAAAAAATGCATGTAACAACTTTGCCTGGGAAAAGATGTTAGGGACATTAGCTGTCTCTATTGCCATGGCTAATGCATCCACTTTCCAGTTCCCTTGTGTGGACATACCTGGGAGGTCAGTGTGTGACTTCACATGCATGCTATGGCAAGATTGCTTTATGTGGGAGATTGAGCGTGTTAATGCAGAAATCAATTGGTGCAACTTTGGATCGGAAACCTCTTTGAGAAGGGCATGTTCTGCTCTCATAGCTATACCAGCAACATAAGCTGAATCTGTGATCAGATTAGGGGGTTTGTATTTGAATTTCTCAAAGGCTCTGACAACAGCTTCTAACTCCGCAATCTGTGGAGATCCCTCCACTATTTGGACGTCAGTTTTGTATTGTGTTCTTATATGTTTTAGTTGCATTAAATTGTACTTTGGTTTATCCCAGTTCCCCTCTGTTAGAATGGTTCTGCCCCTGCTGCATCGTCCCTTCTTTTGAATGTCAATCTCCCTACCCCCTCCCCCTGTTCCCCAAAAGTGGCTGAACTCTTCCCTTAACCCCTCCCCGGTGTCCTGTCCTTCCCCTCCCTCTAGAAACTTCTACCAAGGGTGTCAAGTGATAGGTTCAGGCACCAGGACCCCTCCCTCAGGTGGCCCCTATTGGTCCCCCTACCTGCCTGTTTCCCTAATCCCCATGCCCTCCTGTATCCCCATTGGCAGGCGGGCAAACCCCTCCCTGGTTTACTCCCCCCTTTATAACAAGCTGCAGACCCCATTTTGGGGGTCTTCAGCTGGCTGGATTCCCTGGGTTAGGGATCTCGTTTGAGCTCCGGAATAAACCTGGACTTTGCCCCCAATTGGAGTCCACTCTCCTTCTTCTACCAACGTCGTGCTAGTGTCTCGTCTGAAAGGTGAAAGCCTTAGCCGCTCTCCCGACCTCCTGAGGAACAGGAGAGTGTCCCTCGCTGCTTGCAGTGCCAGAGCAAGCCGGGGTGACACTCAGAGAGGCACTGCGAAAGTTTGTCGCCCACATGGGGGCTGAGGTTACCACTGGACCCCATGGAAGAGACCTTGGATGCTTTCCTGGACTTGGTACCTTGGAGTGCCCTCAAAGGTTTCTTGGCTGGCAAGCTTCCCCCAATAGGAGCAGACCCCGTTTTAGTGGGTGGTGCTCCTGGGGGATGGGGACTGTAGCTCCTGAAGCACTACAGGGGTCGTCCTCCGTCCTGCGGATTTTTTTTTCCACTCGCTGGACAGGTAAAGGATCCTCTTTTCTCCCTTTCTGTGGGATGAGGTCCCTTCCTCCTTACTCTCCCTGCTATCTGTATAGGTCTCCTTTGTCTAAGGAACCCTGTCCTTGTGCTCCTTTTGGTTTGTAGCCAGGACCCCTCTCTTTTTGCTGAGCAGCTTTTTCTCTTTCTCGTTGGGAGCCGGCAGTGCTGTTCTGCTTCATTTTGTGGTTTTTCTGGGGTGGTGGGGTGATTTGAGCTTCTCAGTTTGTTATCTCAGCCATGGGTGCTAGGCTGTCAGCAGCTCAAAAAGGAGTTTTAAACCAAGTTGTGTGAGTCCTTTTGGGGGGTGTGTTCGTTATTCAAAAAGGGAATTAAAACAGCTTGTCCGATGGTTGTTTTCTCACTTCCCCGTAGAGTCCCCTGAAAAAATTTATGACATTCACTTTTGGGACTTAATTGGCAATAAATTAACAGAATTAGGCATGTCAGGGGACTCATTCTTGCCTAAAATTACTTTCTGGAGTCTCCAAATCAGAACAGTCTTAAAATCCAAATTTGGGGTGAGAAAACAACCATCCTCTGACAGCCTGTTCCCCAGTTCTCCTAACTCTCCCTGTCCTAGCTCTCTTCCCTCACCTGCTCCCTCTCAAACTGGGATCTTGAGAGGAGCAGCCCGCTCCTCCTCAGCACGGAGTTGCCACCGTCTCCCCAGCTCCCCTCAAGTCTCCCATTCCCCCTGCTTGAGGAGTCTGGGCCCGACTTCTCGGAATCCTTCCCTTTCTCCCTTATACCCAGTTAGTAAAACCCTGTCCCAAAACCCCTCTGTCCAGTTTAATCTCCCTGACCCCAACTCTCCTCAAAATGGCTCCTGTGGAGCTCAAAATGGTGGCAGCCACGTGGCTTTTCCAGCCTTTTTCCCTTCTTCCCATAATCCCTTTTGCCAGTCTGCCAACCCCTTTGTATTCCCAGACTCCTCGCATGAACCCTCCCCTTCTTATGTTCCTCCTCCTCCTTCTGCTCCTCCCATGCCTTCTCTAGACCTGCCTGCTGACCACGCCTCCAAATCAGAGACCTGTCTGTCAAGTGTCCCCACCCAGTTTCCCAGCCACTCCCCTTCCCCCTCCACTCCTGGTTCCCACGCTTCCCCTTCCCGTTCCCACACTTCAGCATCTGGGGGGGAGGAGCCTGGGAATCACAGCCAGGAGCTTGTTCCCATGCTGTCAGCTGCCCCAGTTACATATAATCCAGACAGGGGAGGGAGAGTACAGGCTCAATGGACCCCATTCCCCTACCACACTGGTGTAGTGTGTTTTTATACTTTGTAATACTTTGAAGTAGTTTTGGTTTTTGTATCCCCGTAGTTTTCCTAAATAGCTTACCCCAAATTGTACCTCCTTCCCTTTACCTATGGAATTCCTCTTCCTTGATGAGATCATCCCTAAATCCCCACCCTGGCTCTCTGTCAATCACCCAGCATCCCATCCCCTTCATCTAGAAGCTTCAGTCCAAGACGTCAAGCAATTAGCCAGAGGCCAGGGGTCAGCCCCCTGAGACTTGCCCTATACGCTGTCCTAAGTGTCTATCCCTTAGTGCCCATCCCTTTGGGTCATTTATTGGATGGTAAAATGTTATCTCCTTTTGGTTTCCTCCTCCCTTTATGTGTAACCTTGGCACATCTCCCAGGGCTCTCAGCAGGAGGCCCCCTAAGGTGCAGGAGCTCCCCAGAGCTCCTGAATAAAACCTTTGATTAACCCCTGCTAAGAGTCAGCCCCTTTCTTCCACCAGTGTCTTTAGTGTCTCCTCTGCTGCAAAGGTGACTGGCCTAGCTGCCCTCAGCACCCTCGGGGCCCGAGAAAGTGTCTCCCCGCAGTTGGCCATGTTGGGGTCGCTCTCCCGGTGTCTGCTGACTTGGGCCTGGCCGGGGGTTCCTGAGAGGCTCTAAGGGGGACGGAGACACCACACTATTAAACAGCTGTGTAAAGCCCAGAAGGAGTTTTCCCAGGAAAGTGAATATTTCTGGGGGCTCCTGAAGCCAACCCTCTCAGCATCAGATGTCACTCCAGCCGATTTAAACAGTTATTTTCCTGCCTGCTCATCCTCACCGAATTTTTAATGTGGGAAGCAGCATGGAAGAGAGAGCTGAGGGAAATTCTCCCATCAATATGGGATAACCCTCGCATGGCATCAGACATCAATGCTGACCCCATTTCTATAGACCATCTTTGGGGGCAGGAGAAATGGGACGATGGTGCCAAACAGGCACAGGAGATTCCCAGGGAGGCGCTGAGGGAAAGCACCAAAGCAGCAGAAAAAGCCTTTCTTGCCTTGCGACCCGAGGCACCCGCTTGCATTATACAAAAATTATGCAGTCACCAGCCAAATCTTTTTTTATGTTTGTTGAGAGACTCCACAGGGTGATTGAGCAGCAGATACAGAGTGAGGATGCCCGGCAGAACATCCTTAAAGAAGTGGCTTTGGCCAATGCCAAGGTGAAGTGCAAGGCCGCCATCCAGAGTCTGCCTTTCAACCCTCCTTCAACTCTGTCTCACACGTTGGAAGTCTGCGCTTGAAAAGTCACCACTTCCCTGGATGAACGTGATAATAAGATTTGGCCGCCCTGGCGCATCTTTGCTGCAAACTCTGCTGTCACTTCGGCCTCAACACCAACTGTGCATCCCTCTCGCTTCCCAAAACCCCCTAGAAAATATTTTGACCTGGACAAGCCATGCCATTTATGTGGACTCAAGGGACACTGGATGCCCGACTGCAGGCTGAAACAACAATTTTTAGATTTTAAAAAGGGTCAAATGGCTCCTGTGGAGGTGCAACAAAAAAACTAATTGAAGAGTGCAGTTCCTCCCTGCACCATGACATAAATGAGGTGGGCTCGTTAACATCTCAGGGGGAGCGATGGAGAACATGTTAGAAAGCAGAGCCTACCTGCAACCACAACTCAACCGGACATTCCCAGACCCATTTTAACCACTTTTTCCAATGTTGAACCTTTCAGGTTGCAGCTGACAGGGCCGCTCCACCTGTGGAACTCAAATTTCCAGTCTGTGTCAGTGTGCCCTGAGATTAAAAGTACTTGGAACCAGATCTGATGTAAGTATGTTGTCATCGGAGACACCAAATACATATCACACAAGATCAACATTATTCCAGGTCTTCTGACATCAGACCTGGGACAATTCTCCCTTGGACTGTACTGTGTCTGCCCCCCCACCTATCTGCCAAAGGGCCAAATCATAGCACAGGCCATACCAGTGCCTGAGCTGACCTGGGACCTGGAGCAAGCCCATCTGCTCCAACAAAACACCCATCCTATGGGCTCATGGGCTCAGGTACTGGGAAAAGAAAAACCATGTTACATGTGGGATGCAGAGAGGTGGGGAGCGAAAATATCTAGATGGACTTTTAGACACTGGAGCAGATGTGACGATCATTCCCTCTCAGGAATGGCCATCACACTGGGAGTTACAAAACGTGGCTGGTCGTATTCAGGGTATAGGAGGAATTCAATTGGCAAAACAATTAAGAGTGTCGTTCAAATTGAGGGCCGGATGGACAATTAGCATCAATATGTCCATTCGTTTTAGATTATGCGGAACTCCTGTGGGGGAGAGACCTCATGGCTCAGTGAGGGGCCGGAATTGACCTTCCTAAGACCCCTCAGGTTTTTTGGGTAGCAGCCACTAAAGAGCGCCCTACCCAGAAACTGAATTGGAAGACCAATACACCACTATGGGTAGAACAGTGGCCACTCAATAAACAAAAATTAAAGGCCCTTGAGGAGCTCGTGAAGGAGCAGCTAGAAAAAGATCATATCATGGAGACCATGAGTCAGTGGAACTCCCCTGTCTTTGTAATAAAAAAGACAAAAAAAGACAAATGGTGGCTCCTCCATGACCTTCGCCAAATTAACAATGTTATTGAGGATATGGGCTCTCTCCAACCTGGGATGCCGTCCCCCACCATGCTCCCCCAAAATTGGAATTTGGCTGTTCTTGACATCAAAGATTGTTACTTCCAAATTCCCCTACACCCTGATCATGCTCTGCCGTTCACCTTCTTGGTTCCTACCATCAACCGAGAAGCCCCAAGGAAGAGGTACCACTGGAAAGTTCTTCTGCAAGGAATGAAAAATAGTCCAGTGATTTGCCAGTGGTATGTGTCTCCTCCTTGCTGTCTCCTGTCCGTGCAGCCACAAGGAATGCAATTATCTTAAATTATATGGATGACATCTTGGTGTGTGCTCTGAATGACGACCTACTTACCCATGTGCTTGACCTCACAATCAATGCATTGGTTGTTGCAGGGTTTGAGCTTCAGGAGGAAAAAATTCAACGGATGCCACCCTGGAAGTACCTAGGTCTTGAAATCAGAAAGCAGACCATTGTTCCACAAAAATTGGCCATCAAAAATAACATCAAGACTCTGGCAGACGTCCACCAACTGTGTGGGTCTTTGAACTGGGTAAGACCTTGGCTGGGCATTCCCACCAATGACCTAGCCCCCCTTTTCAATTTATTGAAAGGGGGAGAGGAGCTCAGTTCTCCCAGGACACTTACCCAGGAGGCGAGGACCGCACTGGAGAAAGTCCAGGAAACCATTTCTGCCAGGCAGGCCCATCGGTATCAGCCGGGCCTGCCCTTTAAATTCATTGTACTAGGGAAACTGCCACACCTCCATGGGGTGATTTTTCAATGGGACGTAACATCCAAACAGAAGGACCAGGGCCAGAGGGACCCTCTCTTAATTATAGAGTGGGTCTTCCGCAGCCATCACAGGTCCAAGAGAATGACACAGCCACAAGAGCTGGTGGCAGAACTGATCCGCAAAGCAAGATCATGGATCAGGGAATTAGTAGGTTGTGACCTTGACTGCATCCATTTGCCTCTCCAATTAAGCTCGGGCCAACTAACAAAGGCCATGTTGGAGCAATTGCTTCAGGGGAATGAAGCCCTACAGTTTGCATTGGATAGCTTCACCGGTCAAATCTCATTTCATTGGCTGGCCCACAAATTTTTTAATTCAGATGTGCTATTTTCTCTATCACTGAAAAGCATCCAAAGTAGGACACCTCTAAAGGCTTTGACAGTGTTTACAGACGCATCCAGGGCATCCCACAAGTCAGTGATGACTTGGAAAGACGCTCAAACTCAGCGGTGGGAGGCAGATGTTGTCAAGGTGGAGGGATCACCTCAAGTAGCTGAGTTGGCTGCTGTTGTCAGGGCCTTTGAGAGTTTCTCTGAACCATTTAATTTGGTCACTGATTCGGCATATATTGCTGGAGTAGTATCTAGGGCTGAAAATGCAGTACTGCAGGAGGTTTCCAACATGCCTCTCTTTGAGTTGCTCTCAAAATTAGTAACACTAGTCTCCCACTGAGAGCAACCATTTTATGTGATGCATGTCAGGTCACACACAGACCTGCTGGGGTTCATCGCCAAGGGCAATCACAGGGCTGATGCCCTTGCCGCCCCTGTTGAGATGGCCCCGCTTCCCGATGTGTTCCAGCAGGCCAAGATCAGCCACCAGCTTTTCCATCAAAACGTGCCTGGCCTAGTTCAGCAATTCCATCTAACTCGCGAACAGGCCAAGGCGATTGTGGCCACATGCCCCTCCTGCCAGTCCCACCAGCTACCATCTCTGAGTTCAGGCACGAATCCCCGTGGGCTGCAAAGCTGTGAGGTGTGGCAGACAGACGTCACCCACATTCCCTCTTTTGGCAGGGTCAATTACATCCACGTCTTGGTGGACACTTTCTCTGGTGCTGTTTATGCCTCAGCCCATGCAGGGGAGAAAGCTGCTGACACAAAAAGACATCTCATGCAAGCTTTGTCCGTGTTGGGTGTCCCCAAGGTAATTAAAACTGACAACGGGCCTGCGTACAAGTCCAGGGAGTTCCGGAGCTTCCTGCAACAATGGGGAAGTGAACATAAGACCAGCATCCCCTATTTCCCATTGGGCCAAGCCATGGTCTAGAGGACCCACCAGAGTCTCAAAAGAGTCCTCCAATAACAACAAGAGACAATGAAGGTGGAATCCCCTCAGGTCTGGCTTTCCAAAGCACTTTTCACCTTGAATTTTTTAAACTGTACTTTTGAAAACCTTAACCCCCCCATTTCAAGGCACTTTCAGCAGAACGCACTGTTGCACCTGAAGGCCAGGCCTCCGGTTCTAGTAAAAGACCTGGAGACTTGGAGGATGGAGGGGCTCTTTGACCTGGTCACCTGGGGGAGAGGGTACGCCTGCGTATCCACCCCCTCAGGATTGAAGTAGGTCCCCTCCAAATGGGTCAAGCCTTACTTACCAAAAAAACACATGGACACTGGAGTTGTGGTGCAGGTCGAAGAGGCCTGCTGGAGGAGGAAGCGCAAACCCCAAACCTTTTGAGTCACAACAGGACCGAATCCCTTTAAGTTACCCCTTTGACATGTTATGTTTTCTTTTAGTGACCTGAGCCTGATGACTCGAATCTGTATGGCAGAATTAATTTTTGTGATCATCCTGTGGTCCATCATCCACCCCACAGAGCAATGGATTGTTCCCCAGCCGAGGGTCAACGTCTGGAAGACCCTTGCGCGAGCCCTCGGCCAAGACCACAATTTGCCTCACCACCACATCAGCACAGAACCCTATGTCGACCTGCCTTGTGGGGATCCCTTTTAAACCCAATGAATTTCCTCCCTTCCTAGCCAATGTCCTGAACCCCCAATCCTCCTTTCCTGTGGCCAATCCAACAGTCAGTTGGAGGGACATGATCCAGACACTAACCCTACTCGAGAGTGAGCCCCTTGAATTTGAGTTGCTTGGTTTGTCCAAAGCCTCTCATTGCATTTAGTTTATGTTTGAATCCGATCCTTCAGGTAAGTTATTTCAGGCTGTCCGCCAGTAAAAAGAAGAATACACTGCAAGCCCTTGGTGTGTCAGAGTAGCCCACATAATGATGGCCTCAACCCAAAATGATAAACCCTTATCTTTCCACAAAGGTATCTTTTTAATTTGCGGAGACCGAGCACGGGCAGGCATCCCGTCTCGTCTAATCGGAGGCCCGTGTACCTTCAGACAGCTGACCTTGCTGGCACCCAATCAAACCCAAATTGTAAATTGGAGAACCAAAAACAATACCCATGATTTTGCACGTCCCAAAAGAGACCTTAAAAATTTGGACCCAGATTGCAATTTTGAAATTATCCACTGGTCTACAGCAAAAGGCATTGCAGTCACCGTGTTTTTGCCTTGGGTGGCTGCAGCCAAGGCTCTAGGTGAATTGGCCCACCTAGAGTGTTGGGTACTGAAACAGGCAAATCTTACCTCAGCCACTCTATCAGACCTCCTATCAGACAAGGAAATTACAAGGAAGTCAACTTTACAAAATAGGGCGGCAATAGACTTCCTCCTCCTATTGCACAACCATCAGTGCGAGGAGTTTGAAGGTCTCTGCTGTCTTAATTTGACCACCAAGGCCAAAGATGCGCAAAAGACCATCGGGAAAATGCAAGACGTGGTCCAGGACCTGAAACAAGAGACTGCGGACTGGCTGGGGAACATCTTTTCTAAATGGGGTCTCTCAGGATGGGCTGGGTCCATTTAAAGAACTGGGCTTTTAGTTCTTTTTATTATTTTAGTAGTCATAATAGCTTCCAGCATCCTTTGGAGAATGGTAATTCGGCTGCTGGACAGAGCACTCTCCCCACTGAGCGCGAACCGAGCAACCGTCTCCAAGACAGCTGAAGACAACCAGGAAGCCAAAGACAATCAGTGGGCTTTGGCCCTGACAAACCAACCTTGGTTTGGTGACATTTATACAGACTCCGAGTATGGCAATCAAGTGGAGTCTTCCGCATTTTAAAGACTTGTTTTTTCCCCTCTTTCCTTTTGTTTGTTTTAAACAAAAAAGGGGGATATGTTATATTGTGTTCTTATGTTTTAGTTGCATTAAGTTGTACTTTGGTTTATCCCAGTTCCCCCCTATTAGAATGGTTCTGCCCCTGCTGCATCGTCCCTTCTTTTGAATGTCAATCTCCCTACCCCCTCCCCGTGTTCCCCAAAAGTGGCTGAACCCTTCCCTTAACCCCTCCCCGGTGTCCTGTCCTTCCCCTCCCTCTAGAAACTTCTACCAAGGGTGTCAAGTGATAGGTTCAGGCACCAGGACCCCTCCCTCAGGTGGCCCCTATTGGTCCCCCTACCTGCCTGTTTCCCTAATCCCCATGCCCTCCTGTATCCCCATTGGCAGGCGGGAAAACCCCTCCCTGGTTTACACCCCCCCTTTATAACACCCTGCAGACCCCATTTTGGGGGTCTTCAGCTGGCTGGATTCCCTGGGTTAGGGATCTCGTTTGAGCTCCGGAATAAACCTGGACTTTGCCCCCAATTGGAGTCCACTCTCCTTCTTCTACCAACGTCGTGCTAGTGTCTCGTCTGAAAGGTGAAAGGTCAAAGCCTCCCGACCTCCCGAGGAACAGGAGAGTGTCCCTCGCTGCCTGCAGTGCCAGAGCAAGCCGGGGTGACTCCGAGCACACACTCGGAAGAGGCACTGCGACATGTCAGATGCACATTTTTGGGTCTTAGGGTCTTTCCATGTCATTACCGACTTGTGGGATGACCCTGAGCCATCTGTAAAGATGATTAGAGCTTTGAGAGGTGTTTTACTTTGGACTAATTTTGGGGTCAGATGAAAGGTTACATTACAATTAAAAAGTTTGTGTTTTGGGATTTGAACTAAAATTTGCCTGTATAGCTGTCTAGGGCAAACTGGAGGTTTTCATTGGTCTGTAGAAAATTCTCCAAGTCCCCAGTGGTCAGTGGCAACTATATGCATGTGAACTCACACCCTGCAAAAGAGTGGAGGCGAGTTCTAGCCTTTTTTATTAGATGTGGCATGATTTCTTGGAAGGTGGTAATTGTCTTTGTAGGTTGGTTGTTTGTAAAGATCCCTTTCAGTATCAATAAAGGGTCTTGAAGTTGAGTATCACATTGGAAAATCAGTCCATAGAACCAGGGTGCTTTTCCCAGAATGAAAAACTGGAAAGGCAGGCTGGGCTCAAAGCAAATGGCCTTTGCATGAAGACAGGGCTTCTTGGACCTTGGTGACGGCGTCTCGGACTTCTGTTGTGAGAGTGCGTGGAGAGTCCAGGTCTTCATTGCCACAGAGAATGTTAAACAGAGGATCAAGGTCCTCGGTTGTAATTCCTAGCAGTGGACGTACCCAGTTGATAGATCCGCACAGGCTGTGTAAGTCTCTCAGGGTTTTTGGGTTGTCTTGGATGGCAAGCTGCTGGGGTACGATGGTCCTTTCCCGGATCTGGACACCAAGGTAAGTCCATGGGTTGGTGTACTGTATTTTGTCCTAACGGATCTCAAATTCTGCCTTTTCTATGGTTTCGATGGTCTTTTTAACTGCTTTGTCTAAGTAAGCTTTTTCTGATGCACAAACCAGGATACCATCCATATAGTGGTGGATAATTGTATTGCTTTCTCTTGAGCTAAAAGTGGCTACTGGGGATATTTCTCCTCAGAGACACCTTCGGCTCGCAAGCAGTTACTATTAAGCACTCAAGATAGGCCCATGCAAAGCGGAACTCAGTTTACCTCTAGTAGAAAAGTCCAGGCGATAGTGAAGACAAAGAGAGTGTGTTCTGCCGGAGAGTTAAATCCAGAGTTTATTCCAAGGTATTACAGTTCCGAATCTCAGTACTGCTCCAAACAGACCACGACCGCATGGCTCCAACGCCTTTTAAGCTCACAGGAAGGTGGGGGGGGGAGGACAGGTGAGCTACCAACCAGGTGGGAGGGGGAGGGTCTCAGGGAACAATGACATCTGGACAGGCCAATGACCGCAGGCCTGAAGGGCATCTTTTGAACTTCTGCCAATCTCATGATGCCCTTCCTGAAATGTGGATCTTGATACAGTAATCCGGAACTGGGGAGGGGACAGGCAAGGAGGAAGTAGTCACAGCTGAGGGGAAGAACCTAGCTTTACACCACAACATAATTGCATTTGGAAATAGTTTCTGAACGGGAGAAAGGGTGTGAGCAATGTACCACTGGCATATAGTGGGACTGTTCTTAAGTCCTCGGGGAAGAAAATGCCAATGATGTCTTTTGAGTGGACCCTCTCTGTTAAGAGAGGGAACAGAGAAAGCAAACCATGGAGCATCCTGGGGGTGCAGCAGAATGCTGAAGAAACAGTCTTTAATATCTATGATGGCATGTGTCCAGTCTCTAGGCAGCATAGATGGGGAGGGCAAGCCAGGCTGGAGGGGGCCTGGGTCCTCGATGACCTTGTTGATTTTGTGAAGGTCGTGGAGGAGCCTCCATCTGTCTGTTCCAGGTTTTTTGCAGTACGAAGACTGGAGAGTTCCAAGGGCTGGTGGTCTCAGTGATGTGGCCTTTGGCAAGCTGTTTTTCCATGAGGGCTTGTAGTGCACGCAGTTTGACTTTAGAGAAGGGCCACTGTTCCATCCAAATCATGTCATGGCATTTCCAGGTGAGACAAGGGGTATCTGGCAGTGCGCGCTGCTCAGTGGCCCCAATTACAAATCCTGACAGAGAATATGTAGGGAAGCCCCCTATTGGGATAGAATGTGTCGCTACTGGACACGAAAGAAACAGACGCACACCTTGCTCTGAAGAGAAGAGCAAAAAGAGAAAGTTTATTTCTGACTCCAATATTTATAGTTTCCCAAAAGTGACAGTGGATTGGAGGGTGACAATGCCACCTCTCCAAGACCACTGGACAAACTAACAGTCCATCAAGTTTCTCCTCCATAAAGGAATGCAAAACAACGTGTTATCTACGGAAAGTGTGTGAGAAAGTTCTCCACAAAGAGGTAAACATCAGAAGGCTTAGGAAATATTAGAAAATCAGGGCGACATCTCACCCTTTTCCGTTTAAAAAAGAAAAAGGAAAAAAGGAAGTGAATAATGTGCAAAGGGAAATATGAACAATGTTCAGTGTCCATTTGTGGAAGAATCATCGGGTGATCACCCGCGTCGTCTGCATCTGAGTCATCACCCAATGATTCACCCACTTGATGCCTTTCAGGTTGGTCACGGTTTCCATGTTGCCCGTCGGCCGGGTTCTGTCTCTGCGGTCGCAGGTCAGGGCGAACACACTTCGATGGTACCCAGCGTACCCCAGTATCTGTGGATACACAAGCATACCCGCGCCCCGAAGCGATAAGGTCATAGGGACCTTCCCACTGTTTGGTGACTAAATTCCGCACCCGAACCTTCGCTCGAGGCTGATGTGTCTCGTCCGCAGCCTGCAACGAGAGATGGTGATTCGAAATGACAGGGTTATTTGAGTTCTGCGGCACAGTGAGATGATTGATTGTACACAAAGCTTTTGCCAACTGACTGTGCAGGGTTTCACACTGCATTCCCCGTTTTTGTTTTTGAAGGACCTGCTTCAGCGTACCAGGAGCACGTTCCATAATCGCTTGACCAGTTGGAGAATGAGGGATACCGAACTTGTGTGAAACACCCCGCAACTGCAGGAACTGCCGCACCTTTTGAGATGCGTAAGCAGGACCATTGTCGGTTTTCACAGCAGAAGGTATGCCCAGAACAGCAAAGGCCTGCCTCCAGTGGGCAATGACATCACGGGCTTTCTCCCCAGTGTGAGCAGAAGCCCACATGGCAGAGGAGAACGTGTCCACCGTGACATGCACATACTTGAGCCGGCCAAACTCGGCAATCTGGGTGACATCGGTCTGCCAAAGCTCCAAGGCCCGAAGGCCTCTGGGGTTTACCCCTGCCGGCAAAGGCGGAGCGAGTGCGTGGCAGTCATCACATGACTCAACAATGTCACGAGCCTCAGTTGGCGTCAGCTGAAACTGCTTTTGCAGGGTATGTGCGTTTTGGTGGAAAAACCCATGTGATGCCTTGGCCTGCGCGAGTGTATCAGGCTGAGGCGCCACCCACGCTGGGTTAGCTAACTTGTCAGCCCTCGCGTTACCTTCCACTATAAATCCTGGCAAATTGGTGTGGCTCCTCACATGCAGAACATAGAACGGATGAACCCTGGCCTGAATGGCACACCACAAGGTCTTCAGTAGCTGAAACAAGGCAGGATTACTGACCTCCTTCAACACCGAATGACCCAACCGCTGTGCGATGTCGGCCACATAGGCGGAATCCGTGACCAAGTTGAAAGGTTCCTGGGAAAATTTCTCAAACGCCATGACAGCAGCCCTCAACTCAACCAATTGGGCTGACCCATCCTCACGGCCTTCCAGAACCTGCCACTCAGATCCGTCCCTCCAGGTAACAATGGCCTTTCCTGTTTTCCCTGAACCGTCAGTGAAGACGGTGGGTCCTTGCACGGGTTCCTGACTATTTTTGGGCCGCAAAGAGATCTGTGTGGACTTCACCACATGTAATAGCCTATGGCTGGGCAGATGATAAGTGATCTGCCCTGAAAAATTTTCCAGAGCGCTCTGCAGGGACACACTGTTTGCAAAGCTCCAGTCAAAATCTTCCCGGGGTACCGGGAGTATGATCTTTGCGGGATCCGCACCCATCAATTGCAAACACCGTTGTCGGCATTTGATTATCAAGCGAGCAATCAGCTCAAACAATGCAGTTGCCGTCTTCTGCGGCTGATGGGGCAGGAAAACCCATTCCAAAATGTGCAAGGCGTCGGGCCATTTGTCACTCCACTGGCCAATGATGCCTGTGGGATGCGAATCTGGAGTGGTGATAAACACAGTGACATCAACGGAGGGATCAATGCGATAAACTTGGCAAGCCGAAACAGCTCGCTGAACCACCTGCAGCGCCTCACGCGCCTCAGGGGTCAATGTGCGAGGTGACCTTAGGTCAGAGTCTCCTTTCAACAAATCATACAGTGGAGACAGTTGTGCGTCGGTTAGTCCCAGGTACGGACGTAACCAAGTGATGACACCCACCAATTTCTGAGCATCGTTCAGTGTCTTCACAGATTGCACAAATTGCACCTCCTGGTGACAGATTGTCCGCTCCAGGATTTTGACCCCCAAATATTTCCAAGGCGGTTGTTGTTGAACCTTTTCTGGAGCCACCTGCAGTCCATGAGTATGCAGAGCATCGAGCAACTGAGGCTGAATCCTCAGCAGCTCATCTTGGGTGGACGCAGCCACCAAAATGTCGTCCATATAATGATACAGACGTGCATCAGGAAACTGCTTGCGAACTCCAGACAAGGCACGGGCCACATACCATTGGCATATGGCCGGAGAATTCCGCATGCCCTGGGGCAAAGTCCTCTATTGATATCTCTGTGCGGGCTCAGCGTTGTTGATCGCTGGCACCGAGAAGGCGAATTTTGGCCTGTCATTGGGATGCAAAGGTATGGTAAAGAAACAATCCTTCAGATCCACAATGAGGACCGGCCAATCTGCGGGAAGCATGGTAGGCCATGTCATGCCCACCTGCAATGTTCCCATACCTTCCATCACAGCATTGACCTTTCGGAGGTCTTGCAACAACCTCCATTTCCCAGACTTCTTTCTGATGCAGAAGACAGGAGTGTTCCAGGGACTGGTAGAAGGCTCCAGATGACCCTGGTCCAACTGCTCCTGCACCAAAGTTCGAAGGGCGACCAATTTTTCGTCAGGGAGGGGCCACTGGTTTTCCCAAACAGGCTTGTCCACCAGCCACCGTATAGGAGGCGTAGGACACTCCGCGCCCTTCATCGCAGTGGCCCCCATCAAAAATCCGTCCCGATACGCACCCCCCAGGCGGACAAAACATCCCTCCCCCAGAGATTGGCAGGAGTAGAAGTAACATGAGGCCTAATCCAGGCCTGTTGTCCCTCCGGGTTCACAACCAGCACAGGCCGCTGGCTCACGTAGCACCGCGCCGTCCCTCCCAGTCCTGTGACCGACGCCTCCACCGGATTCAGGGGCCACTCCGGGGGCCAGGTGTCGAGGGAGAGAACCATGACATCAGCACCACTGTCAAGAAGCCCACGGAGGCGGATCTCCAACGGTGTCACACCAGGGATGGACATGGTGCACAGCATCTCGGGACGGTCCCTGGTCAGGACAGCAGTCCAGTGAACTTGGGGCGGCCCAGTGGATCCAAAGCCGCCAGTTCCACGCGACCGGTCAGACGTCCTGCAAACAGAGGACTTAAAGGGCACAAGTTGAGCAAGTCGCGTCCCTTTCGGGATCGTAACAGGGGGGGTGGGTGTGGAGACCATGGCGCAAATCTGCCCCGTGAAATCTGCATCAATGAGCCCTAGGTGCACAATGATGCCCTGGAGAGTGGCACTAGACCTCCCCATTAGGAGAGCACTCATGCCCCCACCCAAGGGACCAAAGGCATCCAGAGGAACCTTGTGTATCTTACCAGAGTCTACAACGACTGTTGCTGCGGTGCAGACATCCACGCCTGCGGATCCGCTGGTGCTGGCTGCAAGCAGGCAAAGCAGACCTGCATCGGCTCCGGGGTTTGTGGGGAGGCTTCTATCTTGGCGCGTCCCCCCGGCGTGCTCGGCTTCACGTTTCCCGAGCTTGTTAAGGCCTGGCCGTTAACATGAACAGTCACCTTGCAGACATTGGACATATGATTAGGCCTACCTCACCGACCACATAAGAACATGGGAAATTTTACCTTCTGCACCCTCTTCCCCCGCTTCTTGCCAGACTGTGCATTCCCCTGCTGTGGCCATCTGCCCTGTGGTGCTGCCCAAACTGGCTGCACCGTGGTAGCCACAGCAGCCAACTTCCGACCCGCGGGAACGAGGTCTGTGCAGGCCTCTGCCATCTCAAAGATGGAAGGAGCCCCAGGCAGAGCCATTATGGTCCTCCGACAATCATCATTGCAATTACACCTCACAAGGTTTGCAAGGACAATCTTCCTCGCCCAAGGATCTGGCACCTGCCTCTCCACAGCTGCAGTCAGCTTTGCTGCAAATGTCATGAACGGCTCATCAGGCCCCTGGACAATGGTTGAGAATGCCTGCCTTGGAGCAATCATCTCCAGGGTCTGAACAATCGCTGCCATGCCCACCAAGTTGCATTGATCGAGCACAAGGGGGTGAAATCCAGCCTGCCCCTGAGGGTCCTCATAGGGTCCCTTGCCCAACAGCATTTCCGGCACAGCCGCACGCCTGGGATCCTGCTGTCCCAGCTCGGCATTCTGTGCCACTTGGAGAGCCACCAAACGAGCCCATTTGGTTTCAAAAACACCGTACTGCACCGGGTCAAAAAGGGAATGAGCCACAGCACGGAGATCGGAAGGCGTCAGCACGTCCTTAACAACCCTCTGGAGAATCTGCATAACTTCGGCAGACCCCACACCATGCTGAGTAACTGCATCACGAAGTTCCTTCTCCAGCTTATAAGAAACAGGTTGATGGGTCCTATGAGTGACACCCCTAATCCCAGGGAAAGCCTGGAGACCCCCTGGCGAAGCCACACCTCCTGCTGCGCCCCAGTCCGCGGGCCGCGCAAGGACAAGAGCAGATGCCTGACAAGGAACCAGCCGAGAACCATTCGTCCCTGCACCCCCCGCAGCACCAGCGGAGCCAGAGGGGCCCCCTCCGTGACCCTGCAGATGCCACAAGGAGGCAGGCTCACACATCTCGTCGGTCTTAGACTTACATTCCCACCAGAAACGGCCAGGCTCCTTTGGACGCACGGTCACCTGGCACGGGGGGAGCGTCCACAGGTTCGATGGGGAGGGGCCACGGCCCCTCAGACCCACCGGCCTCCCGCCTTCCGTGCCAGCAGCCGCGCTAAAGGTGAATACGTCAGCGCCCTGTCGTGCCGCAGCTCCGGCGGGGGGGCCCGCGGCAGACGCCGGCGCTGGCACGGCCTGCGGTGCCGGGACGGATCGAAACGAGATCAGCTCGGGGTCCCAGTCCCCAAACGGGGGGTCGGCCAGGGCGCCGAGAGACGCACGGCCGGCGAAACCCCATCACTGCGGGGCGGCACCAGGAAACCCGGGAAGCCCCCGATGAGGGAACAGTCCGGGACGCAAGACGCGACAGCGCGCACTGCCCCCGCTGAACGGAGAGGGGCGGGTCGCCCGGCCCCCGGGGCGGGGTCCGACGGAGCACCGACTGACTCCCTGGCCCCGGCTGCCTCCACCAACTGCGCACGCCCAGAGACGGGCAATGGTGCCCCCCTACCCGGCGAGTCCGGCTCGGAGGCGGGCGAACCCGCCTCCACCGCACCCAGGGAGAATTTCGTGGAGACGCCGCATTCGGACAAAGAGTCGTCACAGAGTCAGGCTCGAGCAAAGGCGAGGGGTGCCCCAGAGACTCCCCGCCGCCGCCAAGCGCTGGAAACGCACAAATAGAAGACGGCGCTCCACCCGCCCCGCCGCCCCCGCGGGGCGAAGCGGGACGGGGGCGACCAGCCAACTCCACGGGGGGCTCCGTCGCCCGCAAGGCTCCTCCCCCCGTACTCGGGGCCAGCTGGCCGGGAGCCCCATCCGCCCCGGGGGGGGGTCACCCTCCTCCCGGCCGGATTCGTCCCGGAACGGGGTGGGGGGGTCCACATCAGACAGAAACTCAAACGCCCCCTCATCCGCCACCGAGAGAGGCGGGCTTCCCAGGGAGCTCCGAGGACTAGAGAAACCAGACCACTGCCAAACCATCATACACCTTTTCCACTGCACCAGCAGTGGCACCGCCTCCACGGTGCAATCATCAAAAAGGACTTCCTGGAGGCGGGTGCCCAGAAGAGACCATTCCTCCCTGGAGAACGCCCTCCCAGGGCCCGAAAAGAACCCCTGCTCCTTGGCCCACCCATAACGATTCATAAACTCTCCCCAAGAACCAGGGATCTGCCTCACCTCCAGGACATCTCTCCAGATGCCCAAAACGAAAGACTCCTCCTCGCAAGTCAGGGAGGGGGCCATCACCACGAGAACAACAGGCAATGCACCAAGGAGGGGGGGGTTGGGAGAACGGCACGGCCTCACCGCAAACCGACTGGTGTCTCAGCCTAGGCTGCAGTACACGTCGGGGTCACCAGATGTCGCTACCGGACACAAAAGAAACAGACGCACACCTTGCTCTGAAGAGAAGAGCAAAAAGAGAAAGTTTATTTCTGACTCCAATATTTATAGTTTCCCAAAAGTGACAGTGGATTGGAGGGTGACAATGCCACCTCTCCAAGACCACTGGACAAACTAACAGTCCATCAAGTTTCTCCTCCATAAAGGAATGCAAAACAACGTGTTATCTACGGAAAGTGTGTGAGAAAGTTCTCCACAAAGAGGTAAACATCAGAAGGCTTAGGAAATATTAGAAAATCAGGGCGACAAGAATGTCCCTGCCCCAAAGGGTGATGGGGGCCCTTAACATGAAAGGGTGGATGGTTGCCAATTTGCCTTCAGGCCCTCAACGAGGATGTTGTTCTTCCTTCGCATAGACACTGTGACTCCAGCAATCCCTGAAATCATGCCTGCTACCGGTTGTAATTCCCAGTGTGCTGGCCATTCTGAGCAAGCGATGATGGTCACATCAGCACCGGTGTCCAGCATCCCTGGTCGGTAGATCTTCTCTCCTCTGCAGGTAAGACCACACTCAATAGTAGGCTTGCTTGGTCCCAACACTTGTGCCTCCATTGCTGTAGGGTTGAGAGGAAGCTGCTCCCTGTGATTCTTTGGGAGTAGAAAGGCCTGTGCGATTGGTTTTCCCTTTGAAAGGAAAAATGATAAGGTCGTGCAGTACACCTGGACAGGGATTTCTTGTCCCGAGTGCTCTGTTTGTACTTCTGGAACAACAAAGATTTCCTTTGGGCTATGGAGAGTGTCACTTATAATTAAGATGTCAGAAGGACCACCTTTTGGCCAATGTTTGCCTTTGGGAACCCGATAAACATCTTTATTATTAAAGTCAATGGACAGAGCAGTTACCCACTGACGCCAGGTTCCCATCTGTATCGCTCCATGTGTTGGACCTTCCTCATGTGGTCCGGAATCTCCTGGAATGATGCGTGGTTGGGTCTGGACAGCTTTTGATTTCTTGTCTTTGCCCAGGGCTCCACCGCGCTCTGCTGTCCGTTTCCCAAACACTACTGGAAGTGCTGCTAGTTCTGGGGTCTTTGGTAGGGGTTACAGGGGTTTCGGGTAGGTTACCTGTCTGGACGGTTCTTGATAAAATGTCAAAAGTCTCCACAGTGAAAGCAGCGGGCCTTGTCTTTAGAAGCCATTACTGCATATGCACCAGAAACACCTTCAGCAATACCCTTAGCAACTGCTTGGGCCACTGTGTTTCAGTGGACAAATGATCTGTACAGCTTTCCAGCATTTGCTCTGTGGTGGGTTCTGTATCCAAGGGTAAGGCCCTCAGAATTGTTTTACGTTGTTCCTTTGAGTTACTCATGGCAAGCTTGCATACCAGTTCTTTTCTTGCTTCTGTGGTCTCTATCTGTTTTTCCAGAGCATCTTTAATTCTGTCCACAAATTTAATAAAGTTTTCATCTATTCCTTGTTTAATACTAGAAAAGTGTTGGGTTGGGATAGAGTCAGCTGGGGTAAGAAATAAGGAGGTTTTTGCTGCAAGAGCCACATCTTGTAGTGCTGCCTTATGTAAGGTTTTAGCTTGGTCAGAGGGTTTCTGCAAATCCCCTTCCCCAGCCAGCTGTTTGACTGTAAAATCTGGCCTATCAGCATCTGTAGCATATGTGTCTCATAATGTTTTTAATTGTCTTTTCCAATGCCTTTCTCATAACATATATTCTGCTGGGGAAAGGAGGCAGTGGGCAATATTTTTAATATTGTGGGGTACTAAAACATGTGCTGAGAACATAGCTAAAAATATGTGAACTTCTACCATGTTCTTTGGCTATATTTCTTAGTTGTATAAGTTCTTTATTTGTGTTAGGTTCCCACGTCTTTCTAGTAGTGGCCCCACCTCTTTTTCCCTTTATATAATTTACTGGGAAGGCATTCATTTTCTGAGCCATTTCCCAATCCCCTGCCTGTGTTGCTTCCATTTTGATTATAGCTCATGGATCAATGTCCTCTGTGTCAGAATCAGAGTCACTGTCACTGCTGTCCTCAGAGGAGGAGTGAGAGCAAGCAGGCAGTGTCCTATGCTTTTTATGGCGTGATGGAGCAAGGTTTTGCAGGGGTGTAGGGGGTTGAAGGGAATGTGAAGAGGCACATGGCAGGGCTTGGCTAGAGGAAGGCCATAGTGATGCTGGAATGGCAGCATCATCAGTGGCACAGCATGCACAGGATTGGGGCGCTTGGGAAAGTGGGGTGGTACCGTGGGGGGTTTCCAAGGTTCTCTTCGGGTGACATTGAGGGTGGGTGTGTGGCTGGAAAGCCTGGGGATGGGGACGAGGGAGAAGTGGGGGAAAGGAGGTGGTGGGATTGGCATGGGCTGCTGTGGGTACAGCGTGGTGTGCTGGGGCTGCTGTGGGCAGGCAGGCAGGGAGACCTCCTGCTCTGGTAGGGATGCTAGTGGGGGTAGGGAGACACGCGAGGGTGGGGGGGGGGCAGCAGTGGGGGTGGGAGGGACCGCAGCAGGGGTAGGGGGAGCCACGGCAGGGGTAGAAGAAGCGGTGGGAGGGGTCAACCCGATGGAAACAGGCACAGTTACACTTGCAAATAACACAGGGGAAGGGCGCTCGCAGGATACTGTGGGTTGCGCAACCGGTGGAGTGGAATTCGTGCTTGCCGCGTTCGAGGGGGAGGGTGAGGGATAGGCGGACCCCGTGGCTGCGGAGGAGGTGGAGGGGAGCAGCATGAAGTTTGTGTTTTCAGTCTCAGGGAGAGGGGTTGGGGGTGGGACAGCACCAGAGGCGGCATTAGGATCGAAGGAAACCGGAGGACTGAACTCAAGCGATGAGAGGGGAAGATTGTTTTAGCGTGATTAGCATTTGAAGGGAGAGTGTCTGGTGGGAGAGATAAGGTTTCCATGCCTTTCTCAGAGGGAGCTGTCACAGGAGTTAAGTTTTTTTTGTTAGTTTTTTCCACAGCTTTGGTTACAATGTGGAATATAGGGATAAAATGAGTTACAGAAAAATTTTGATTAGTTTGGAGGGTATATATCCTGGTCTCAAGTGTGTCCCAAAAATAGTCTAAAGTGATAGTGTGTGTGGTAGTATCTGGAAACTGGGAAAGAATCAGTTTAATAAATTTTTTTCAGGTTAGTTTTTGAAAGATTACCTTTAGAGAAAGAAAAGTTGTTAGAAGATAGGATTTCTAGGATTAGTAAATATAAGTCTCTCTCGTTCTGGAATTGTTTTAATGTACTAAGTTTTGATCCCATATTTCCCGTTCCCTACCAGCAGACAAAAACGACAAAAAAAAACCAAAAACCAAAAACGACCCAAGAACAAATGCGCGCAATAAGGCTGTTTTAAAACTTACACTTCTTCAGCTAGATGAGGGTCAAGGGTCTGCTGGAGGTGGTCTGCATTGTCAGTTTCCTCGAACACTCATCCAGATGTCAGCTGTGAGGGTTGACTGACAGCCCTTCAGAGAAGTCCTGCTATAACGGAGAGCTTTTCTTCAGGGGGTCTTGGCGAGCGAAGGCAGTAACAATTCCAAGGAGAAATGCTGCTCCAGAGTTCTTTTCTGTTCAGTGTGCCAAGTAATGTGGCCTCCGCCAGGTTTCGGGGTATCCCCGGTGAGCTGCAATGGGTCTGGATAGCACAGTCCTGCTCAGCACAGCCTGTCAGGGTTCCCAAACAGCTCCCAGCCGCAGGCCACCTTAGCAAGCTTAGGTGATATCAGCTCTAGTGATAATCAGCTCATTTGTGATTTCAGCTATTTGCTTGCTCGGTGCCATAGGAAGATGCAGGGAGAGAGAGGAAAAGCGCTCTCTGAGGTTCCACAGGGATATCTTTATTGAAGTCTTCTGCAAAGGTTCTCAGGGACAGCTCTTCTGCCAAGCTGGGCAAAAGTAGCTCTTTATATAGGGTACAGAGGTTTTAGGCATTGTCCAATAGTAAGGGTCAAAGGAAAGTGACCTATAGTCTTACAGAAAGATAAGCAAGGGTCCAAAGGTGGGGAGAGGGGCTTCTACGGTCCAGTCACCATGACTAGGCATTTCCTATCTTAGGCTGCTGACCGCCAGGGTAGCCTTGCAGGCTCTGGGCCTGCTACACTTCAGAACACTTCTTCTCCCCCCACAACCTTTTCTTTTTCATTGACAGTGTAAAGAAACAAAATCTAAAATTTCAGTCAGTTTACCACCTCTAAAATAGTCTTTCTTCAGTTCACTTAGGGAGAGAAGTCCCTCTTGTTAATGTTATGGAGACTTCACCACAAGAAAAAAAATAGTTCTCTCATGGCTCTCATATTTGTCACAAATAGCAGCCGCCCAGAGAAATCTGCAATTGTGAAGTCCCTCCCATTTTCCACAAGCTTTACCCTCAGCTGTGTTTATGGGCCATGTCAACTTATGGGGTAGTGTTTTAAAGATGAGCTGTTCAAAGGCAAAGGTTCTCATTATCGATCTCTAAAATCATCTTCATCTCTGGGAACAGAGTTCTTCTTCTCTTCCTGGGGGCACAGGATCACTCATCTCTCCTTTTCTGTTCAAGCTTTTCATGGGATCACAGCTACTTTAACATCTCCTTACTTTAGCATGGAGGCCTTTGCTCAATATCAATTTGAACACTTCATGTCCCCATAGTTTCATGCATTTTAGGGAAAAAGAGTCTTTTTCTCCATAGCTTACAAGAGGATTTCAGCCCCAAGATCAAGGCATCTCCTCACCCCTTTCATCTGCGACTTGACTTCACTGACCTTGATGTGTTCATGTTGTTCCTTTAGATGCTTGCATCTTGTTCCTTTCTCTCACTTGAGGGAGGATTAAAACACTGAAAGGGTTAACATCTCACCTGGGGCCTGCAAATGGACACTCTGTGCTTGAGGAGGGAACTGTGGCGGGCTGTGTCAGGATCAGCTGCATGGCTGGTCTTTGGTTTTTGCTGCATCTCATTCCAGCCGCAGGGCCACTCTGTGCGGGTGCAGGGCTGCCTCTGGTCTCAGCTGCACTGGGGGGGCGAGGACCTGAGGACAAGATTTTAATAGCTGTGGCCCGGCTCTGCTTCGGCCAGGGCTCCACAGCCTCTCCCGCCTTCCTGTCTGGCAGCTGCTGGGGGCCCAGCCTGGCCAGGACAGGGCTCAGTGAGTTCCCCAGACCCCCAGAAAGGGGCCCAGCCCCACAGCAGAGCCTGTCCAGACCGGCCTGGGAAGGGGGTTGGCCGGGCTTCCCAGGCCTGGGCAGAACAGGACCCAGTGGGCTCCCCGTAAAGGGGCCTGGCCCCGCAGCACTCCCTCTCCTGCCTGACAGCTGATGAGGGGGGGCCGGCAGGCACCCTGGGAAAGGGGCCCGGCCCGGTGGCAGGGCCGCCCAGCCCAGCCTGCCTGAGACAGGGGCTGGGCTGGCCTTGTTACCTGTTCCCAGGCCATAAGCAAAAGAGGAAGTTGCCAGGTTTCTTTCGTCTTTAACATGTGTTTTTTCACAGAGGCATGTCCAGCTTTCTAGTGGCTGGAAGCTCTGCATCACTTCCCTAAATGTCTCCCATGCAAAACCATGACACCCATACTGCAGCAGTTTGGGGAGGACTGTTGCCTGTGGGAAGGACTCATGTTGCAGCAGTCTGCAGAGAGCTGTTGCTTGTGAGATGGACTTGAGATGAATAGTGGATTTGTCTTTAGAAGCAAGCTGTGGGTCTGCTGGTAGATAAAACCAGCACTGGGAGATAAAAGAAACAATGGGAAGGATTCCACTGATTGATGAATGGAAAAAGATATTTGCCTTTACAAATAAACTTTAGGTTTGCTGATAAATGAAATTAGACATTGAAAGATGAAAGAAACAATGGGGAAGAAAAACCCCTAAATTCTCTAAGAATTTAAAATTAAAAGGGAGGGTTATAGATTAGAGGGAAATCTTTGGTATCAGGCATACCGGGAAGTCTGTACCTCTCAAGTACCTCAGCCAGTGGGGAAGGAGAGAAGGGAAATGCAGCCGGGAAATAAGGATAAAAAGGAGGCAGTGTCCTCCAAAAATTTGAGAGATCCATGGGGAATGCCCCATGGCCTCTCCCTTTATTCAAATAAAGTAAAAGGACTCCTCTCTCTCCTTTTTGGACGTAAACCTCTGATGTTTGTGGATTGATTTTCCTGACAACTGCGGGCTCGTCCGGGAACTTTCCACCGCCCAGGGTGGTGGGCAGTGAGCGGAACGGAAGGTGTGCCTCATCCACTTTGGGTGACCAGCTCCCCTTGGTGGCAGCCGGCTCTGGGCGATCAATTGGGTTTCCAAGACTGTCCAGGAGACAAACGAGTGGCAGACCAGGGGGGTCCATGAAGAGTCCACAGGGAAGGACCACTGAAAAACTCACCGGTGAGTAAAATGGGATCTTTGGGGAGCAAACCTGGGAAGCCACCCATGGAGGGTAGTGTGGCCGCATTTCTCTTCACAAAGAAAAGCAAGGTACAACGTCCCAAGGATATTTCCTGGGAATCGCAGCAAGGAACCTCAGAGAAAGAAGAAACAATTCTTATCTCATTTGCTGCACCTGTGTTTGTGCAAAAGTAGAATGCAATATGGAGATTGTTTACCCAAAGTGATGGTGTTTTGTTTCCTTGGCCTATTAGGGCTAAGTGTGTGTGCAGACTGTCTGTCACTAGACAGTCACAAGATTCTGTTCAGATGAGTTGAGTGCTTGTGCAGATTCAGTTTAGATGTAGTGTAATATAGAATAATATAGTATAATAAAGTAATTAATTAGCCTTCTTATATCAATGGAGTCAGATGCATCATTCTTCCCTTCGTCGGGGTTGCCCTGCTTTTACTATAGGGTAGCACAGGTAAACCTGGGAGGGCACCCATGGAGGGTAGCACAGGTAAAACAAGGCACCCATGGAGGGTTGCAAGGTTAAGCTGAGAAGGGGCCCCGGCAAAAGGGATGACAATCCCATAATACCTCTGAAGAGTCCCTTGGGGAGAATGCTGAGGCCTTGGAACAGATTATACATTCACCAAGAGGTAACTATGGAGATCATGGTAAAATATTGTTATTTTCTGTGGCCAGAGTATGAGTTGCCAATAGGGAATATGTGGCCACCTTATGGAACAGATAGAATTTGTTTGTGTCGAATTTTGTGGACGTATTTAGAGGAGAATTGGAAAGGATGGATTGAAAGGGAATGTGGATTCATATGGATTAGGCAAGCAACAGGAGAAATCTGTTGTGGTGTGTGTTCAGTTCCCAATTGAGTTATCTCCCCTGTTTTGTATTGTCCCCCTCGTTTTGTGATGCTTCCCCCAGTTACAACCCTATACCCAGTTTGATGGTTCAGTCCTGGTTCCCCCTTTCCCTCGAATGGTGTCCTCCCTGTCTGGGCTCTCTGCCAAGCCCTTGTCTCCACCCCCGTTCCCCTAGCAACTGCCCCTTTCCGTTATATTTTCCCCTCCTCCAGAGCCCCGTTCATCTCCTGAAACCCCCCCATTCTTCCAGAAACTTCTCCCTTCCACAGGGGGTGATTGGGCAGGTGCCCCGAGCCCCTCCTTTGTTCGTGTATCACTTGTTGCCCCCGGTGTCAGTCATGTTGAATTCCCCTCCTCAGTTTCCCCCGATTGGTTGTTGTACACCCCTTTATATACTGCTTCCCCCCTTTTGTCCTTGCCTTTTCCCGCCTGGACACTGTGGAGACAATGATACATTAAAACCACTGGACTACACCGGGCGTGTTAAGACCCTCTTTTCTCTCCGGCTTCTCCGCCTTGCCGCTCCCTTCGATACTGTTGCTGCTTCTGCCGAGGAGCTGCCCAGACGTCCCTGACGGATCCGGGTAGTGCCCCTAGCTGCTAGCTGCTGCTGTGATCCGAGCTAGCCGCGGCCGCCTCCCCCCCCGCTCGGAGGGGAGTGAAGTGCTTTCGACGCAGCAGCACGGCAGAAATCTATGTATTAGAGAACTATGAGAGAAGAGGAAAAAGGGGAGGAAGAGGAAAACAGTGAGGATTGGAATGTTTTTCATCACCTTCCACCATCTTGTCCTGCGGTATTGCCAGCTGACCCCGGACAGCTGCAGATCCCCTGTATCCTCAACTCCTGGCACAAGGGGAGCAGGGAAATGCTGTTCCTTAAGCCCCACCTGAGAATAATGATGGTGTGGGGGGAGGGGAGCAGCATATTGTATCGCTCCCTACAATGAGCACCGGAGCAAACCCAAGGGGGTTGAACAGTTGTGAACTGTGGCAAACTGATGTAACACACATACAGTCATTCTGACGGCAAAAATATGTCCATGTTAGTGTAGATACTTTTTCTGGAGCAGTCTATGCCTCTGCCCACACAGGAGAGACATCTTCTGATGCCATAAAACACCTCCTACAGGCATTTTCTTTCATGGGCATCCCAAAAAAGTTGAAAACTGATAATGGGCCCACTTACAAATCCAAGGAATTTGAGAGCTTCCTGCAGCAATGGGGAGTAGGTCACAAGACTGGCATCCCCTACTCCCCTACAGGTCAAGCCGTAGTAGAAAGGACTCACCGTGATATCAAGAGAGTCCTGGATCAGCAACATCAGGTTCTGAAAGTAGAACCTCCCCACATCCGGTTGTCCAAGGAACTGTTCACAATCAATTTTTTAAACTGTTCTTTTGACAGCCTGAATCCACCCATCCTACGCCACTTTGGGGGGAGCAGTCTGATGTCAATGAAAGAAAAGCCTCCAGTCCTAATAAAGGACCCTGAGACTTGGAAGACAGTGGGACCTTACAAATTGGTTACATGGGGACGTGGATATGCCTGTGTGTCCACCCCCTCGGGTGTAAAGTGGGTTCCTTCCAAATGGGCCCTACATCCCCAAGGTCTCAGGGAAGTCTACAGAAGTGCCCCAGGTTGCTGATGCTGCCTGGAGAAGGAAACACCACATGCGTTCTCTGGAAGAAATTCCATTTAAGCCTCCTATCTGGAATAGTTTGTAATATATTTCTGTCTTAAGTTCCCTGTACCAGTTTAGATCCTGCAGTTTGTGGGCAGTCTCGAGACACCATGAGACCAATTCTGCTCCTCACCCTACTTGTGACCATTCCACCAGTGATCTCCTGGATAGTCCCTCAGCCCAAAGCAAACGTATAGACTATCTGCTCCTTCTGCACAACAATCTCTGTGAAGAATTTGAAGGTCTCTGCTGCCTCAACTTGTCATCAAAGGCAGAGAACGTCCAAGAGAAACGGACAACTGGCTGAGTGGACTGTTCAAGGGCTGGGGACTCTCGGGCTGGTTGGGATCTATTCTGAAAACTGTTTTTAGTACTGTTTATTTTAGTTATTGTTATTGTAGTTGTTAGCATTGTTTTGGGGCTGATCAAACGCATAGTTTACAAGTTAATTTCAAGCTCATCTTCCCCTCCTGTAGTCTACCATTTGGAAGCCCTTAGTGTTCCAGTGGAAGACAGAAACCTCAGTGGAAAACACTGACCCTCCTGAAAAGGAAGAACCAATTTACCAACCATGGTTTGGCGAGCATTCTGCACCCCAAACCCAGCCCTCTTCATTTTAAACAAAACAAGGGGGAGATGTAGCAGTGTGATGTCATAGTTTATCTCAGGTACCCTGTCCTTTCCCAGGTGTCAATCACTTCCCCCTCTCCCCGCCCTGACCCCTGCTGGGTGCTGTCTATCAATCCTGGCATTCCAGTGGGGCATCGAGTGATTGGCAGAGTTCAAAAGATGCCCTGTATTCCTGGGGGGGTCCATTGGCCCGCACAGGTGTCCCTTGCACCTGAGACCTGCCCACCCTGTACCTGGTTGGTGGGTTCCTTACCCCTCCCCTACCTCTCTCCTGGGGGTTAAAAGAGCCAGCGACCACGCGGTTCGGGATTCTGTTAGTAGTTGTTATGGGATTCAGAAGACTGCCATCTGAATAAACTCTGGATTGAAACTCTAGCAGGATCCACTCCTTCACCTCGCCTTAAAGCATCTGTGACAGAGGTAAACCAGGGCTTGTGCGTGTCTGAACTTGTCTCCAGTGCCAGCTGCAGTATCCAGCTTAGCCAGAGGTGTCTCTGAGGTGAAACCACCTCAGGGCCACCTTTCGGTGAAGCAGCAAAGGCTAGACAAGCCTGGGCAAGCCCCATCCGGACATATATATTGGAATTTATTTCAATACCCCTAGAACTAGAAGAGGAACATCAGAAGCCCCCCAGACCCAAGAGACAGGGGTAGACTAGATGCCATTCTACCAAGTTCCTTTGGGGGGTCAAGGGGGAGGGTTTGGGTTTGTAATTGTACCACTTACTACCCAGGACATAAGAGTGTTGGAAAAAGAATTACCCCCATATTTGGATGATGCCATAGGGGTGGGGGAAAAGACAGAGGAATATTTGGGAAATGCAGATTATACATGGAAGGACTGGGATTTTTTTGGGGATTTTGTTTGGGTCATCAGAGAAATGAATGATTTTGCAGAAAGCTTGGCAGCTATGGGAGGATGAACATCCACAAGCAGCAGAGGGTGCCGGACCTAACGTACCTACAGTGGATGATGCCATCCCACAGACTGACCCCCAGTGGGACCCAAATAACCAGGCTAGTCTAGCTCACCTCCATGATTACCGTGCTTATTTGATTAGGGTGGTTAAATCAGCAGCTCCCAGAACTAACAACATAGCTAAGGCTATGTCATTAGAACAGGAGAAACATGAAAGCCCTTCTCATTGGTTGGAAAGGATTAGGGATGCCCTGTGAAAGCATGGGGGATGTATCCTGAGAGGCCAGCCTTTGACGCATTGCTGAAGGTACAATTTGTTACTAAGGCCTGGATTGATATAAGGAAAGGAGTACAGAAAGATGAAGAGTGGCAAAATAAGCCTCTGGACGAACTGGTTAGAAAAACACAACAGATATATGTAAGAAGAGATGAGGAAAAGGTTAAAGCTAAGGCAAAGATGATGGTAGAATTTTTGCAGCCCTGGAGAAATAAACCAAAGGGTCCAAGGGGTGCCCTGGAACAGAGGGAACGGGGTCGGTCACAAGGAAGTGGCAGAGGCATTCCCTCCCCAGCAGGGGAGAGCCAACCCAAACAGCAGTTGGGGAGAAACCAGTGTGCTGTCCGCTGGGCAGAAGGGCATTGGAAAAGGGAGTGTCCTCAGAGACAGCTGGATCCTCAGGAGGAGGAAGTCCAGAGGATAATGAAAATGGATTGTTAGGGGGTCAGGGGCTCCCATTATATCAAGGACCCACCACTCTGGAGCCCTTGAGAACTTTTAAGGTGGGTCCAGATCAAGAGGAGGTGTGTTTTCTGGTAGACACAGGGGCCTCTTGCTCCACCTTGAATTTTATACCTAAGGGGGAGAAATTGTCAAAAAGATCATTGGATATTCAAGGAGTGAGTGGGAAGGATGAATGAGTGCATTTTATTCAACCCCTATTGATAGATGTGGGAGACGGGTTTGAATTTTAAGGCTAAAGTGGGAATGCAAATTAGTATTGTAAAAAATGACACAGAGTCCAACACTGTGATATCTTTGTGCAAAATGTCTGAGAAGGCTTATACTGAACTAAATCTGGAAGTGTGGGCAGCCCCAGGGAAATATGGAAAACTGGACATAGAACCCCTTCAAGTTACTTTGAAACAACCGGGAAATGTCTAAAAAGCAATACCCTCTTTCAAGGGAGGGAAAGAAGGGGTTATAGCCTGTCACTGAGTCCCTGCTAGTGGCAGGTCTCTTGGAGTAGTGTATGTCTCCCTATAACACCCCTATCCTGCTGGTTAAGAAACCAGATGGAACCTACAGAATGGTACAGGACTTAAGAATAATAAATGAAACTGTCAAACCAAGGTATCCCACAGTTCCGGATCCCTATACAATCCTGAATCAGATCCCTTCTTCACATCAGTATTATTCAGTACTGGATTTGAAGGATGCTCTCTGGGAATGTCCGATTACAGAAGATAGTAAACAGTATTTTGCCTTTGAGTGGGAACAGGAAGAAGGAGGGAAAATGGTAAAGCAACAACTGACATGGGCAGTTCTTCCGCAGGGATACACTGAGTCGCCGGTTTTGTTTGGGCAAGCTTTGCAGAAAATTTTAAGAGAGTTTACTCCACCCTCAGGAGTTAAGTTGTTGCAGTATGTGGATGACTTGCTTTTATCTGGGCAACATGAAAAGGTGGTTGAGGAGGCTACTGTAAAGCTGCTTAATTTTCTTGATTAAAAAGTACTTAGAGTGTCTGAAAAGAAGGCACAGTTGGTAGAGAAAAAGGTCAAATATTTGGGACACATTCTGACTGGAGGCTTATGGTGTATTGATCCAAACAGGATACAAGGGATTTTACAAGTACCATTACCCCAGACAAAAAAGGAGTTACGGCAGTTTCTAGGGTTGGTGGGATACTTCCAAGTAAGGATTTTTCTGTTGTGGCCAGATCTTTATATGACTTTTTAACGCAAGATATTCCTAATGTCATGGTATGGACACCAGAAGGAGAGCAAAGCTTTAAAAACTTAAAAGACAAATTGGTTAAGGCCCCAGTCTTAGCTGTGAAAAACGATAATCACTTGTTTTTAAAATTTTAAAAGTTTAATAGTAATAAAATGGTTATAAAAATACTAATATAATTAGAGTAATAAAAATTTGGACAATTAGGATTTTGGACAATATGAAACAATAAAAACAAAGAGTTACGGACAGTCTGGGTACCTCTTTCTGGGCAAAATAAGCCCGAAAAAGGACACACTTTAACAGAGGATTAACCCTTAAAAGCAATAGCTTGTTGCATATTCATACATCTCATACATGATGCATAAATTCCATTCAAACAAAAGATTCTGTCTGTCTGATGGCATCTTCAGAGATGAACGAGGCAGGAAGTAGTTTCTTCTGATAAGAGAGCAATAAATTCTTTTTCTCTGAAAGATTTAGGTGTCCTGTGGCTACTATCTCGGTGTGAGTACCTCATTCCTCTCTTTAAAAAAATATCCCACATACATTGTTTTGTGGAGAAGATCAAAAACTCTACAACTTTGTGAAAGTTGTAAAGCCAGTATGCTTATTACAGCCCTGGACGCATGGCGAGATTACTCTCCTGAAAAGGCATGTGTACTTCTGGGAACTTCAGGTCTCTTTTTATCTCTCTCTCAAATACATACACATACAATTTCACAATAGGTTCATACATATTCATTTTTACAAATTTCCCGTGACATTTGCTGCTACTTCTTCTTTATCAGAAAGAATTCCTTGGTCAGGTTGACCTGCCTTCTCAGCAGTCTCTGTCTCTCTCTATCTCTCTCTGTCTCTTTGTCTTTTGCTGAAGCAGTTTCTCTGAGTTTAGGCTTTTTGCGAGAACAGGTAGTCAGACTAAACAGCTATGTTTTCAAACTACAGACTTAACTCAAAGATGTACATTTCACCTAAATCAAAGTGGATTTCTACTCTGGAAATTTTCCACTCTGTCTCATTTCCTCCCTTTCCTAGAAAATAAGTAAATTCTTTTACTTAATGCAAATCCCTACGACGATGTCTCTTAATGCTTTACCATGTACGTTTGATAAGGAGGTTAACACAGATACTCGCTGTAGTATTCTACAATTCCAAATTAGCAATATAATGGATAACCCCAAACTTACTCCAACTAATATTAACAGAACTTCAATGGGATGACACAACTTATTAAAGATTCCATTTGCAGTTGGTGACCACCCAAAGATCACATCCCACCAGTGATGATCTGCATTTTGCTTTATTCTTTGCAGAATTCTGGTTATTTCTTTTGTATCATGTTGGACAGTAATTAAGGTTTTCTCTCCACTTTCTTGGATTTCCTTCAAGATCTCCAGTAGGTCTTGGTGTTTAATTAATTGTTTTACCAATGTGAGGTCCATTCTAACAGGACTAGGTGACAGTCTGTGATACATTCTGTTATTGGTATTAATCAACTGGTGGGATGTCACCAGGGCCAATTACCAAAAATCCCCATTAATAATCTTAACAAAATACAAATACAAAAATTAGAATGATTTCTGCTAGACAAAAAAACGTCCTTGTTACCAATTTTTACAGCAGCACAAGCAGTTCTCAGGCACACACAACCTTTACCAGTCGATACGAGCACAGTTTTCTGATCAGTGACTGGATGAATTTCAAAGTGGCAAATCCTCTACTCAGTATCTAGACACACATCTCGGGCATTGATAGTATTGCTTTCACAAATGAATCTCAGCTGTTCTTTAGTAATGCAGGATTCTAAGTTTACTGTTGGCCACCTTTCATTCACCTCTCGTGCCCACACCCTATGTTCTGAAGGGCAGAGCACTGCTTTTTTCATGATTTAATCTTAGCGCAATGATGGGATAGATAATGTAAACAGTGGCATTAAGCACAAAGGCAGTGGCTATATGAGAAGCCGGATCATAGGTGAAATTTATCATAGTCCACCAGGATTGAAACTCCCGTTCAAAATCAATTGCATTATCCCAAACAACTTTCTGAATTTCAGCTGGAAAATTATCTTCACCCCCTTCCCGTATGATCAGAGCTGTTGTTGCCTGCATCTATAACTCTGCTGGTATACAACTGAAAGCTAAAGACACACCACATCATCTTAAACTGTACTAAGTGCTTCTACTATTTACTTGTGCTCTTGGTCCCTGGCCTTTTCCACTTTGGCAGTACTTTTGAAATCTGCCATTGGCTAGTTCTTAATGCCAATAGAGATGACTGTAAAGGCTGCTTTAATTTTGTTGGGCCACCTGCTGCAGTGGCCAGCTTATTCATCAGTATTTCTGAATAAATTCCATTTAAAACTCCCAATCCTGTCCCTAATATCCCAGTTAGATCCTTTCTTTTTCTGCTCCTGAGGTATACCTGTCTTTGTAACCACATTGTCCTGCCCTCAAAGGATGTTCTTAGGAAAAAGGAGCAGGCGGGTTGGATTTTTGAGATGTTAATTTGCATTAGCAACTCAACACGTTTGAGAGACCATTCTGGATTGAACAACAGTTGTTCACCCAAATTTCTCACTACATATGGACCTATTTCATATACTTGAGGTTCAAGTTTGGGTTGGGTCTGAACTATTTGAGTACTAGTATGAGTTGTATAAGGTCCTGCTGTTGTGAAAAGTGTAGTATCTATTTTAAATTTAAATGAGGGCCTGACAGCATCATGTCCTGGTTTAGGGCAAATTTGGGAGAGAATCCCCAAAAAGGGCTTCTCCAAACAAGAAACCCACATGGCCCCTCCCCCCAACTGGTTCGGGAAGAATTCCTTGGAGAGAGGTGGAAAGAACCTGTTTATTTAACAGGCACAGCACCCCCCCCAGCACACAAAATGAACAATACCGGATGACACCAGTCTTTCACCGCTCTGAAAAACATGACAAATTCAGAAAGTCTCTCCTGGGGGGTGGTCGCTGTTATCAGTCCCTCTGGCACTGGGGCAGCTGCTGCAGGCCACAGGGTGCAAACTCTCAGTGTTTCCAAAATCCCAGTCTGGAGCAGGTTCGGCAGGTCCACACAGGGGAAGCAGTCCAGAAAGGAATTTGGACTGTTTAGCCAAAGTAACTAATGAGAAGGGGTGGGGGGGAGAAAAGCAAGAGCAAGCAAAGCAGAAGCGAAGCAGAAGCAAGAGCAAAGGCAAAAAGCAGGGCAAAGAGCAATAAAAAGCAGCACTAAGTCCTGGTGCAATCTGTATGTCCCGCCGAGTGGCTGATAAGAGGCCCAAAACAAAACTTTCACTCTGCCAGTCTTAAAGGCACAGAACATAATATCCAGCATAAATTACACACACGAATGGGGATAACAGTCACCCAAGCCCAATGGAAGTAATTTCTACAGGCTGTATTAAGGTGAAATTACACCAACAGTCTGATTCACTCGGGCTATCACAAACTTCTTGGTGTTTGTATATGGGAGAGATTGAGACACTAATTGCATCTGGTCTCTCATGAGCCATCCCACTGATCATCCGGCACCCTACCTTGATTTCTTCTCCTCTGATCCCTTGAAGTGTCCACAGTTCCCATTCCTGCCACTCCTGCTCCTCATATACCTGATTCCCGTGGATTACCAAAGTGGTAGGTTTAAATCTTTTATCTCAGAAGGTTCTCCCATGGATCCAGTACACTGATTAAAAGCCTGGGACCAAGGCCATTCAGCATTGCTTTGGATAGAGGTACTCTCTAATTCTAAGACTCCAGTTATAATTATATACAAAACAATTCTGTAAATGAAATTACAAACTACCCCCGGCCACAATATACTCATTTTGCCTGAGTAAGTTTTAGTCTCAGAGCACTGTCTCCTGGTGTTACTCTCCAAGGAGCTTCAGGGGCCTTCCTCACTTGAGAGTGATGGATCCAGGCATTCTGCTTCTTGATCTTGATTGCAGTGAAGGTAGTGATAAGCACCTGGAATGGTCCCTCCCACTGTGGCTCCTGAGTCTTTTCTGTAAGAGACTTAACATATACATAGTCCCCAGGCTGTATGTTACGTACTAGTCCATCAAGCTCCCTGCTCTGAGTTCCAGCCATGTGTTTCTCAATTTCTCTGAGCTGTTTGCTTAAATCCACCATGTAGGTGGCGGATGTTACCTCCCCAATGTGGGTGGACATTCCCTTTTGTATTCCATATGGTCTTCCATAAAGCATTTCAAAGGGACTCAGCTTTTCTTTAGCCCGAGGTTTAGTTTGAATTTGCAATAGTGCCAGTGGAAGAGCTCGGGGCCATGGTAGATTAACTTCCTGCCCCAGTCCTACAATCTGCTACTTAATCAAATGATTCATTTCTCCACCTGGCCGCTTGATTGGGGGTGGTGTCGCATTGGGGGAAGCTCGGGACACCTCAATGTGAGAATCAGCAAGCTTCGTTTATTCATTAGAGCATCAGACATTTAAGCACAACACATAATAAGCTCATGCATATTCTCTAAGCTAAGCAATCTATTGGTTATTCTGACTTCCTCATTCTTTACAACTTACATCTTCTTTTTCTCATGTCTCTCTCTCAGCTACAGCATCTTGTTATCATAATACAGCTATACTCAAGGCCACAGTGTCTTCATAGGTGCAGGGCCTCAGATTAGCTGGGTCTGGTACTTTTCCACTTCTCAGCTATCCAGAGCATGTCTACCTGACCTTTGTCATGTAACCAGTCCCCAACAGAGAGGTATGGAGTGTGAAGTTCCCAATCTATGCCCAGGGGGCTACTAATCTATTGCACTATTTTGGAAATGAAATGTGATCTTCTATCTGAGGATATTGTGGCTGGAACTCCAAAGCGTGGTATTATTTCTTGTAATAATACCCTGGTCACCTCTCGAGCTTTGACAGTTCTGGTGGGGAATGCTTCTGGCCACCCTGAAAATGTGTCTGTCAACACCAATAAATGCCAATACACCCCTTTCCTTGGGAGTTTTGAAAAGTCAATTTGCCACTGCTGTCCAGGCCAATGGCCTCTCCCAGTCTGATTGAGTTTTGGCTTGGGGGTATTTTTGAGCTTGTCTGGAGGCAAAGATTACACTGTCGGGTCACTTGAGTAATAGTGGCATGTAAATTCTTAGCAACGATTCTTTCAATCAAGTAGGTGTATAGGGCATCTATTCCCCAGTGTGCTTTCTGGTGTTCTTCTCTTACTAGTGACCACAATAAATGGGAAGGGATTACCAGCTTCTTTTCAATGGTAGCCCACCCTTCATGGTTATATGTCCCTTTCTAATCTTCAATTAATTTTCTCTCTTATTATATTCTGGCTTACCTTCAAGGGAAATTTGTCCATCTGGAATTAGGGCTCCTTTAATAGTTACCTCACCTTTTGCTGCTTCCTTTGCCTCTCTATCTGCCAGCTCATTTCCTTCTTCTAATTCTGAGCTCACTCTCTGGCATGCCTCAATATGCATAATTGCTACCTTTTCAGTCAGGTGAACTGCTTCCAGCAGCTGGATTATCTCTTGTGCATGTTTGATGTTCTTTCTCTGTGAGGTCATCAGTCCCCTCTCTTTCCAGATGGCTTCATGTGCATGCACGACTCCGAATGCACACCTCGAGTCTGTATAGATGTTTATTCTCTTTCCTTTTGACATTTCAAGGCACGCGTCAGTGCAATTATCTCGGCCTTCTGCGCAGAGGTGCCTGTTGGTAAGGGTGCAGATTCTATTACCCTTCTGCAGGTGGTCACTGCATATCCAGCATGTCGCTTTCCACTGGCAACGTAACTTCTCCCGTCAGTGAACCAGGTCTCTGCATCATTCAGAGGAGTGTCCTTCAAATCTGGGTGGCTGGAGTAGGTAATTTCAATGGTTTCCAAGTAATCGTGGTGTACTGCTTCTCCTTGATTTCCACTGAGAAAGGAAGCTGGGTTGACAATATGAGTTACCACTATCTCTACATCATCTTGCTCTACCATGATGGCCTGGTATTTCAGGAACCTCTGTGGTGAAAGCCAGTGGCTGCCCTTCACTTCCTGTACTGTGGACACTGGGTGGGAACACTAGCACAGTCATTTTTTGTCCCAGGGTAAACTTGCGTGCCTCTTGAATATTCAGCACGACTGCTGCTACAACTCTGAGGCAACCTGGCCATCCTTTGGCTGTTGCATCTAGTTGCTTGGAGAAGTAAGTAACTGCCCTCCGGTATGGACTCAAGTCCTGAGCCAGTATTCCCAGGGCAATTCCCTGTCTTTCATGGGAAAATAGAAAGAATGGTTTACTTACATCTGGAAGTCTCAAAGCTGGAGCTGACATGAGGGCACTCTTTAGCTGGTGAAAGGCCCGTGTAGCTTCCTTTGTCCACTGGAGCTCTCTGTTTCCATTGGCAATAAGAGCATATAGGGGTCTGACAAGCAGTCCATAATTATAAACCCACAGCCAGCACCCCCCCGCCATGCCTGAGAAGGTTCGGAGTTCCTTTATTGTCTGGGGTTTTGGGGTTTGGCACGTGACTTCCTTGCAAGCCTGCCCTAAAGTCTGTTGCCCAGCACTCACCTTGTACCCCAGGTAGATTTCTTTCTGTTTCACTACCTGTGCCTTTTTCTTTGATACTCTGTATCCTTGGAGTCCTAGGAAATTCAAAAGGCTTACCGTCCAGGCCACACATGCTTCCCTCGTCTGAGTGGCTACTAGAAGATCATCCACGTACTGCAACAGCCTCCCTTCTTCCTGTGGAGCTTCCCAGGACTCCAGATCTTTTGCAAGTTGCTCCTCAAACAGAGTGGGGGAATTTTTGAAGCCTTGAGGCAACACGGCCCATGTGAGCTGGGTTTTGAGCCCACTTTTAGGGCTTTCCCATTCCAATGCAAAAATTTTCTGGCTGGCTTTGGGGATAGGGAGGCAAAAGAAGGCATATTTCAGGTCTAAAATGGTAAACCAGGTTAGCTCAGGTGTTAGACAAGTTAATAAAGTTTATGGATTTGCTACTACAGGATAGAAATCTTCTGTTACTTTATTGACATCCCTCAAATCCATTACTATCTGGTATGACCCATCAGATTTCCTAACGGGTAAAATGGGAGTATTGAAATCAGATTGGCATTCTTTCAGTAACCCTAACCGCAGAAAATTTTCAATTAATGAGCTGATTCCTTCCCTGTCTTCATTTTTTAGGGGGTACTGCTTAATTCTCACTGGTTGTGTCCCTTTCTTGAGCTTAATTACTATGGGGGAGGCATTTTTTGCTCTCCTTGGTACATCAGAGGCCCATACCCCGGGAAATACTTGACTTAGTATCTCTTCATCAATTTCCTCTTCAATTTCAATAGCTGTTAAGGTTAAACTTAATACCTCTATGTGCTTTTGATGATTCACCTCCAGAGTAACCTCTCCATTTTTGAATATAATAGTTGCTTGTAACTGCTCCAATAAATCTCTCCCTAAAAGTGCCTTTGGCGAATTGGACATATACAAAAACTTGTGAATACCCCATTGTTTTCCCAATTTATACCTCAAAGGTTTGCAAAAATATGCCGTTTCAGACTGGCCAGTTGCCCCCCGCACTATAACATAATAATTTTCTACAGGTACTAAAGCTTTATTTAAAACTGAATATGTGGCCCCTGTATCAACCAAAAATTTCACCCTTTTCCCTTCTTCCCCCAGCCTTATTGTTCTAACCAGTGGATCTGGTGGGGTAGAATCCCCCGGTCCTCCCCAGTTGTTTTGTACCTGTGCAGTCACTTGTTGGTCACCTCATCTCCATTCTGGGCATTGATCTTTCCAGTGACCATTTCTTTTGCAGAATGCACACTGGTTCCTGCCCAGCCGAGGTGTATTGTAAATCAAAGGCCACTCCGATGAAGGGGAGAGAGAATGATGCATCTAACTCCATCATCAGAAGGCTAATGAATTACTTTATTATACTATATTATGTACATTTCATCTAAACTAAATCTGCCAAGCACTCACTCTTCCTCACAACTGCACAGAACTGCACTCATCTCTGATTGTCTCGTGACTGTCCCGTGACAGTCGGACACACACACACTTCTTGGCCCTGATAGGCCAAGGGAACAAAACATCCTCACTTTGGGTAAACAATCTCCATATTGCATTCTACTTTAGCACAACATAGGCACAGCAAGCGAGATAAGAATTGTGCTTTCCTTCTTCTCTGCTTGTTTCACATCTTCTCTCTGTTCAGAGGGCATGTGAATACCACAGAGGTCGTCCTTGTCTGGGTGGTCCCTGATTGCGTTTTCTTTGCCTTTCCTCCTGTACCACTGCTACCAATTTTTTCATTCCTTATTTATATCCTTCTCCCCAGTTACTAAATACCCTCCATGCCTCTTCTAGCAAGACTTCGAGGTTTCTCCCTGCTGGCCCTCGAATTTTCTGAATTTTCTAATATCTCCAGCAGACTGCCCCAAAAATGAATTAACTAGTTGGTTCATCCCTATCTCAGACCCCGGATCCAATGATGTATGATGACGCATAGCATCCCTTAAACGCTCTAGAAACTTGGACGGAGTCTCTGAAGGCCCCTGCTTAAGGGAATATAAAGCAGACCAATTTATGGTTTTTGGAATAGCTCTTTCCACCCCTGTTGCTATCCACTCTTGATAATCTGCTAATTTCATTACCTCTGCTAATACATTAGGATCCCATTCTGGGTCTTGGAGGGGGAAATATTGTTTTACATCTAACTTCTTGCTCTTGCAGTAATCCTATGCCAAAGTCCCTGCTGTCTTTAAGATCAGTTGGTTTTCCATTCCAGAGAAAGCATCCAGTAGTAACTGGATGTCAGCCCAATCTGGATTGTGTTGCTTGATGAGATATCGTAGACGTTTGGCAGTAAGTATAGGATTGATGCAATAATTCCTAGTAATCCTTTCCCATGCCTCTAAATCAAGAGCGGTAAATGGCACTTTAATGATTAATCTCCCTCCTACTGGTCCCACTGCCTCTTGCAGAGGGGCCTTTAACACTGCTTGCCTCCTAGTTCTAGATAGAACTGGACTGTCGGGGGGGGTGGTGGGTTCTTGTAGGAAAGACATTCTGTGGGATTCTTGTGAGCCAGTGAAGGCTTCCTAAAGATAAGGAAAGCCCCATATCTCTCCTGAGGAAGGTACCAAGGCTGTCACCATGGAGATGTGATGAAGGAGAGGAAGTTAAAAGATTCAGACTCTAGCTGGCTCACAAGAACAGCACAAAATTACTTTTCTACAGGTTCTAGTGGATGTGCCTTCCCAGCGTGAGTCCTCCTCCTTTTTGGGGAAGTCCTCATCTTCTTCATCCTCATCATCAACCTCCCTTCTCCCAGGAGGAGCTTTTATCAAATCAAATGTATCTCGTTCTTGCCCCTCAGAATAATAAACTTTGTCTGATCTGATACACCATTGTCCTATACTGCATGCTGAACAATGTTTGATTTGCCCCCTCTTTGCCTTGTTTTCCTTTTCAAGGGCTAAGACCAGTGGGTCAGAGGGAGCTCTGATCCCACAGTCCCTTTGCCATTCTTGATGATTTCTTAAAACAAAAAAAAATCAGCATACGAAACGTCATCCCATTTACCTTCCCCTCTTAAAAACAACATTAACTGCAATAAGGTATTATAATCTAAAGTTCCAGTGGGTGGCCACTTCGCTCCATCCTCTAACCTGTATAATGGCCACCAGCCCGTGCAATACTGGATTGGATGTTTTTTATTCTCAGAGCTCCCCGCGCTGGTGACTTCCTTCCAGTGGGCCAAGATGCACCCCAAGGGGCTAGCCCGAGGAACTTCTTTGCTCTGGTTAGTTCCCATTATCTCCTTCTCCTTGTCCTATCTCGCTTCCACCCAAACCTCTCTTCACAGAGCTTCACAGTCATTTCCCAGTTTTCCTCCCACACACAACTCCAGGTGGCAGGTATCAGATGTGACTTCTCACACACAAGCTTTAAGATTTTAGGTTCTGAATCAGCTTGATCAGGAAACTTCAATTTACGCTCGGGGCATATGCCCTGATGCCTATTAGAACAGCAATACCAGCGTCTCTCACAAATTCCACACTGCAATAATACCCATGCAGCGTGCCAGCCTTTCAATGCACCAAAGGCTCTCAGGAATTGCCCACAGAGGCAGGCTATTCCGTTTATCACAGGGAACTCTAAATCCTCTAAGGCAGGTTGTTCCCAGTCCAGACTTACTGTAGTACCAGCTGAAGTTTGATAAAGCTTTTCTAAATGAACTCGTTTGTTTCTTCTATCTATCCAATAATTCACAGGATTCACAAACTCCCAGGGGTTGAGTCCAAACCACTGGGGCAGAGGAACCCCTTGAGTTCGTCTCGCCACAGTAAAAGTGTGCACAATCTACACAAATCATCACCTTTACAAACTAAATGTCCTCACCCACGCTTCTTCACTTGCTCCACTTCTCTGCTGGGCGCTCCCTGCCCCCACAGCCTGCCCCGGCCAGTGCCTCAGGCCGCACTAGGCCGCTTCAGTTGTGAGGAGAAACCCCCCCCACCCCCCCAGCACTGTAGGTATACTCACTCACTCACTCTCTTTTGTACACCACTCACTCGCACAATTCCAAACACACTAACATTAACCACACAATGCATTAACCAATGCAATGTCCGGACACCACAAACACACACACGGGTTCACGCGACTCACCCCCAAAGTCGCTAGCGGTCGCTCTATCGTAGAGTGAATCCCCATCTCTAGTCCAGTCGCTCTATCAACCCATCTGCCTGCAGGCACAGGAATGAGGCTGACCACGCAGACGTCTCTGAGTGACTTATTCAGCCGTCCTATCTCTCTCTTCCCCCGGAGGCCCCTCAATACATACTGTATCCTCCGCACACCAGCAGGTCCTTGTCTGTCTCTGCAGGAAGCAAGCCAAGATGAGCGGAGCTCCTCCAGGAAAATCACGGGGCGTGCCTCGGAGGTCCGTCTTCCCCTCTGCCCCTGCGAGAACATGATTAATTAAAATTATGGATATTGATCTAGTACCGATATCCAACTGTGATGGACAAAAACTCTTTAACAGTTTAAAGTTAGAAAGTGTATGTTTATTGCGACGCCAGGCAGCATTCGGGATAGCTCCCAAATACACACCGCAATTTACAGGTGATTACAGAGTCCTTTTATCTATACAAGTATTGAATACTCAAAATACAAATGCATATTCATAACTTTGGCACATCCCATTCCCCGCTTCGTATGGTAATTAGTTCAAAAGCTATTAAGCATGCAATTAGTTCAAAAGCTATTAAGCATGCGTAGTTTGTTGCTTGAAATGGGTCAGTGGTCCCTTTCATGGGGAGGGGTCTCAAAATGAGGAAGTAAATGAAGTCTTCCTCATTCTGACCTTTCTACCATTTCAATGCAAATATGACAAATGAACCCTTGGTAGAACTCCCATTCCCTGTCTTCAATTGGTTTCAGAACAGAGGAGGCCTACAATTGTCTTATGTTCCTAAAAGCTATTTATCAGTTTCCATATTCTTCATTAAAAACCCAGCTAACCAAACATTATGTTGACAAGCAATCAATTATTAGTTAACTACAAACTCTTAACTTCATCAAGGCCTACTCATTTATTTTAATTAACTCTAATAAAGCTTATCTCTAACTAAAACCTCAGTTCCTCTAAAATCTCTAAATTCTTTGAAGTTTATGCCTCAAACAGAGATGGTCTCCTTCCTGGCTTCGCCAAAATGTTTTGCAGAAGCAAACAAACTCCACAACTTTGTGAAAGTTGTAAAGCCGGTATGTTTATTACAGGGCTGGACGCACGTGGAGATTACTCTCCTTAAAAGACATGAGCACCTCTGGGAACTCCAGATCCTTTTTTATCCCCCTCTCAAATACATATGCATGCAATTTCACAATAGGTTCATACATATTCATTTTTACAGATTTCGGTGTCATTTGCCGCTAATTCTTCTTTATCAGAAATAATTCCTGGGTCAGGTTGACCTGCTCTCATAGCAGTCTCTCTGTCTGCCCCCCCCTTATCTCTGTCCTTCGGCTGAAGCAGTTTCTCTGAGCATAGGCTTTTTATGAGAACAGGCAGTCAGACTAAACAGCTATGTTTTCAAACTACAGACTTAACTCAGAGATTTACATCTCACCTAAATCAAAATGGATTTCTACTCTGGAAAATTTCTACTCTGTCTCAAGATGGATGTTGCTGTGATTGACAGGGGTCTTATCCAGTCAAATATCTCCCAAGACTGCAGTCATCTCACTGGCCAGAACCTGATGGAGCTTGGAGTTCAGACCAATGAGAGCATGCAGACTGGGTCTTTCAAATGCACTATATAAGGGAGGGCTTGGGAAATAAAATCTCTCTGTTGCCACATGAAATTGGGGGTGAATGGTCTCTGTCTCCTGTGCCACTCCCCCCCCCCACGTGACCTAACACATAGTGACCCACAAAGTGATCAGGACTCAGCCATAGCCTGGCACAGAGCAAAGGAGACAGACAGCATAAAAGCTGGGAATCGGTGTGATAGACGGAATGGTGTAAAAGCTGGAAATTGGTCCAGCACCAGGATATAGACAGCGTAAAAGCTGGGAATCGGCGTGACATCCAGAACGGCAGGAGAACCAGCGTGGTGTAAAATTGGGAATGTGTTGGGTAGACAGTGGAATTGCGGTGAATCTACTGTGGGCAATGGGAAACTGTGGCAAAAAAATCCCCTTGGAAGACAGAAGAAAGTGCTATGTGGTTTCAAACTCTGTTTTTGTGGGCTAGAATCATTACTGAGACCATGGGAGCCTGGACCACGACACCAGGAAATTCCACCTTAAAGGTATGGATTTTCTTCATTAAAAAAAGAGGGATTAATTACAGTAAACGGGCTCTGCAGACTTTGCTCACGTGGTGTGAGAGCCATGAACTAAATGTGTCTGAAGAGACTGCTTTAAATGTACCCCTTTGGGAGGAGGTTGGACAATATATACTTGTTGCAGCCTCTAATGATAAGGACAGAGCCACTGGTGATATAAAGGCTTGGTCAATAATTATGGACTTGATAAAACATTTGGAATATGAGAGGCAAAGGGGGAAGGGCAGCAGTGCAGCTATTTCATTGTGCAACCCCGCATGTGAGCCGACACTGCCCAGGGAACCGGCCGGCCCCGGCCACTGTGGAAACGTGTCCTGCTACAATGGGACTGCGGCTGAGCACTGCGGAGTGACCGTGGGGAGCGGCACAGCCCCGGGGAGTGGGGGAATCCCGGCAAATGAAGACTATCCACAGGCTGCCTGAGCCGCAGTTGCTGGCATTGCCCAGGGAGGTGAAAGGACCGATTGCGCAATCTGGCCACGTGAAGAGATGGCAGCCATCGCAGCCCCGACAGCTCTGAGATGCCCCATGTCCACTCCAGACTGCTGTAATCATTATGCAGCCACCTGGTCAGGCATGTCAGGCCACCCTGTTCTGGGGGACCAGACCACTGGCAACCGCTAAGACTCCTCCCAGGATAGAGGGGAATCCTGTGGCCATTGCAAGGGGGCCACTGGCAGCTCCCATCACCATGGAAATCACAAGACTGCCCCCTCTGGAGACCGAGTGGGCTGGGTCCAAAGCCACACCTCCGTGGAACCTGGCTGCACCTATATTGGGGGATGTGCCTACACCCCCGATCCCGCCTGTGTCAGGGAGTGGGGCACTGCATCCAAGCCAGCCTCTGTGGAACACAGCTTCACCTCTAGTGGGAGTGGCCCCGTCTCAAACCCTGCCCCCAAGGGCCGGTCTGGGAACGTCACCAACAGTAGCTCCGGCAAATGTCAAACCCGGAAGTAGAGTGTGGGAAAAACCCCTGTAAGGAGCCCGCCCAGCTAAAAGCAGTGGAAAGAAACGTGCGGGGATTTGGTGCCGTGAGAGCAAAAATATTCTAGTCTGCCCAAAGATATGAGGCCGAATGCATGGCATAACTGTTTCACAGCAGCTGAAATCAACACACCCTCTCACCCAGTCCAGCAAAAAGCCAGCTTTTCCCTGCAAATGAATGGTGAGGAGAAAAACAAACACCAAGTTTCCACCTCTCAAGAGCCTCGCAACCACCCTACCTCCTGATATATCAAGGTTTTCATATTCCAAAAACTCCGATAAACTAATAACGTGGTAAAAGTAAATATATTGAAGGGTTATCACACAAGAGTTACAAAAATGTAAATCTGTAAAATCTGCCTTAGAGTTCATAGTACAATATTTATTATTGTTGTTTGCATTTGCTAAAACCAAAATTCATAAGCCTGTGATCGATAGTTCTGCTAAAGTTATTTGGAAAATATTACATTTCTGTCTCAGGCAAGTACTACTGTGTCTTAAAGAAACCCTAGTATGTGTATTAACGTGTCTTTTCTTAGTACTCCTAGTAATTACTCTTGCATTGCTTCAAGATAGATGGGTAAAATTCAAATAATATCCACTGAGGTACACATAGACCATCAATTTATCATAAGTAAATTTCAGTTGCAAAATTTTTTGAAGTTAAAGTCATCTATTAAAGTCAATAACAAAATTTCTAACTTCTAACAAATGGAAAAAGTATATTGCTTGCACTGTTATTCATGTTAAAATTCCTCTTGCACTAGATATTAATAAAAGCTTGTTTTTAAAATAAAAATACAGAAAACCTCCCCCAACCAACTTCATGGCCCTAAACAAGCCATGAACCTGGCTGGTAAAGAAAAATATATTGGTAAACCTAGATGATTCTGTGGAAACTTTGCATAAGTTAAACCCTTATTACTTTGAGATAAATGAGAAAGCCTCGTCTGGAACAGGTTTTTTCAAGCCCTCACAATGAAAAAGAGACCCCGTCATAACCCCCTAAGTAATAGTATTCAAATTCCATGTTTTGTTCCTATTTTTATTTATTATACAAAGAAAAAAGGGGAAAAAAGGTTGAAGTGAAGGTACACCCCCCGCTTTGAGCCTTAAGTAGTATTATGTTCTCATGTTTAACAATAAATCATATAACAGTACAATAACCCTATGATATTCAACTGCTTAAAATACATTTCAATGGACACTGTAAATCACCGATGACATCCTGATGTCTCCTCAACAAAATAATTGATCACAAATGATCACCTACCTCCTGGACAGATCATATAAGGACTTGATTTGTTTACAAATTATTTTTCATGTTTACACACTGTTTTCCTGTTTACAAACTGTTTTTCCATTTACAGATTGCTTTCTGGGAGATGGGTTTTTCTCCAAGGGATAAATGGGTTGTAAGTTAGTTTTTAATAATTGGGTTTTTCTATAAGGGTTAAATGGGTTAAGGATTAAATAGCTTTCTGCTTGTAGAGATAAGTTGTAATTTGTAACCAAAAAGCATTATGCCTGTGGCCTGAGTTCTCCCCTAAGAGATCCTGGAAGTGAATGCTGCAGTGTAGCAGCCACAGGGCCTGCAAGGCCTCCCTGATGGTCAGTTGCCTAAGATAAGAAATGCCTAGTCATGATGACTGGGCCAAAGAAGCCCCTCTTCTGCCTTTGGACCCTTGTTATCTCTCTTTAAGATGATAGATCATATTCACCTCAACTCTTACTATTGTACTGTTTCCCAAAACCCCTATACCCTATATAAACCCCTATTTCTGTGCTGTTCAGCAGAAGAGCTGTCATTGTTACCCTTTGCAGAAGCTGCCAATAAAGACACCTCTGTGGAACCTCATACAGCCTTCTCCTCTCTCTTCCCCGTGTCTGCTGAGGCACTTAGCAAGCAAAGAGCTGAAATCACTAAAGAGCTGAATTCACCAAAGAGCTGATCTCACTTAAGAGCTGAGCTGCTTGCTAAGATTGCCTGCAGCTAGGAGCCTGCCTGAGGGACCTGAACAGGTTGTGCTTAGCAAGACTGCGCTATCTGGACACCTACAGCAGTTGGGGTCGGGGAGACCCCAGAAACCCCCGCTGTAATACTGCAGCTCTAGTGTAAATTAGATTCAGCTGTCCTCTGTCACCCTGTTTGCAAAGGGCCCTTGCCAATGGGTGACAAAGAGCAATTCACAAAATTTTTTAAAGACCAAAAGATTGAGATGTTACTGTGATTGACAGGGATCTTGCCCAATCAAATATCTCCCAAGGCTGCAGGCATCTCACTGGCCAGAACCTGAAGGGGCCTGGAGTTCAAACCAATGAGAGCATCCAGACCGGGTCTTTCAAATGCACTATATAAGGGAGGGCTTGGGAAATAAAATCTCTCTGTTGCCACATGAAATTGGGGGGGGGGGGGTGGTTTCTGTCTCCTGTGCCGCACCCCCTCCATGTGACCTAACAGATGGGTCCTGTGGATTGTTTGTGAAGGTGGTATAGTCAACAGGGATTTGGCTTTTACTACCATGGTACTTTAAGGATCAAGGACTGCTGGGGAAAGATGGGAGCCACCTGAGAAAGTGGGGCAAGAGCATTTTTGCCAACAGTGTGGACAATCTGGTGAGAAGAACTTTAAGTTATGAGTGATGGGGCAAGGGGATGATGACCCACTGCCAAATGAGGAAGTAGTGGACTACGTTGGCAAGAAAAGGATGCAGTGTGATGGATACAAGAAAAACATTGAGAACAACAAAACAGGGCAGAAGGGGGCTCACCTCAATCATAGATACAGAAATGCATGCATCTTGGATGAACCGAGTCTGGTTGGGATGGAGTTAATTTCCTTCATAGCAGCCCATTATGGTGCAGTGTTCTGGATCAGTGACCAAACCAGTGTTGGTAACATACTAATGTTTTAGCTATTGCTGAACAGTGCTTGTGATGGTTTAGGTTTTATATTTTTCAGATTCTATACTGCTTTAGTGTGCAGTTCTGAACTTCATATTAAGGGATGGTCAGCTCTCCTCACAGAGTCAGTAGATAAAACAATTCCTTCTCTAGCTTGGGACCAAGGAAAATCAATCCAAATTTCAGGCCCAAGAGCATAAACAACACCAGAATGAAGAGAGAAAAACAAGAAGGATGTGACTTCATAACCTAAAGCTGTAATTGGACAATTAACTCCAAGATGCTAATGGACCAGAACTTATAAAAGTGAGAGATCTCGTGACTGGTTGTTGAATCCTCTGAATCCTCCCCCTCAGGGAAATCCCCAGGACATTGCCTTGGAAGAATATATCATAGAGTTTTCCCCACCTAGGCTGATAGAGAGGACTTAACCCATGGTGCTCTGCAGCACTACTGCCAATCTGCATTAGATTGCTTCCCCCATTGGCCAGTTGACAATGCCCACCCCAATTATTCATCCCTCATTGCCCCTACAGGTTGCTGCCCTTTGCCCGGCCCTTTGCCCACCCCTGTGCCCTCAGGTCATTGGTCACTGACCCCATACTTAAGTCTGTGCAGACCACATGGTTGTGTCTTTGTCTCTGATCCCTTCAGCATGCTTTGGAATAAATCTTCACTGGAATACATCATACAAAGACCCTTCCTGTCTTTCCTCTGCTGAGCTATCTGTGGCATGTGTGCATGGACTTGAAATGGCTGTTCTTGTGGCCTTACTCTGAGTGGCTTCTGAAAGACACCCTTCAAAGAAGGTTGCAGCATTTCTACCACCCAGCCGTGCTGCAACAACCAGTCATCCATTTCTGTGACCATTTTGGGTTCATCTTGGGTGTAGCCCTGTCCGGGCTCTTGTACTGCCCAAGGTGTATCCTTTGAGGCCCTTTAATAAATACCTACTTTATTCTTTAACTCAGTCTAGCCTCTGTTCTAGGTCAGCCTTCACAAGGCATCACTTGCATAGCATCAAGGTCTCCTCTGTTTCTCACTCTGCCCATTCCAGGGTCTTGGCTAGGGGTGGGCAAGAGGCTGGGAGGACACACAGCTGGGACAGCTGAGGCAAATGGACAGAGTGATATTCTATATCATATGATGTCACGCTCAGCAATAAAATGGAGGGGGGGGCATTTTTTCAAAGATAGCTATTTCTGAGAGACTGGATGGACATTGGGTGGTGACTGATTGCTTTACTATTGCTTGTTTCTGTTTATTTTTCTTTTTCCCTGGTGATAGTAAAAGATTTTAAAATCATAGAAAATTCAGAGAGTTAGAAAGAAAGTTAGGCTTGGTAAACCCTGGGAAATGGTAAGGGTAGGCTCTGGGAAATGTTAGGCCTTGTGTTTGCTAGATCATATGAAACTGCACCTGTGTAATCAGTATATGACAAATTATACGATTGTTAGATGTGATGATTATTTAGTAATTAAATGTAATTATTGTTTAGTCATAAGAAGAATCATGAGAAACTATGTTAGGGGTTTGAGGGGGATCACGAGAAATCCATGCTTGGATGAAATCAATGTATGCATGTCCTGTTTTGAGAGGAAGTGAGTTTTTTTGGATGCTGTGGTCAAAACAGTAGCTGCTCAGATTTGAATATTGGCACCTGGTGTGGCCACTGAGGATATGGATACATCTCTGAGAACACAGGGGGGTTAAAAGCTGAGAACTCCCAGGGGGAAGCTCTCCTGGGTTCCGTCCGTGAAAGAGGTCAGACCTCCCCTGCCCAGCTGCAGGCTGGGTGGGGGACGGGAAGCCATGCGGCATGAGTGAGATAGGCCAGGGCCTTGGACAGAGAAGGAAGATGAAGGCCCCTGCAGGATGGAAGGGTGGGGGAACCCTGAGAGACATCGAGCAGCCCTCCACCCTCCGAGGGAGAGAGAGAGAGGGAGCCTGCGCCTGTGCTGGTGCCACCTTGACATTTGATAGCACGGCCAGCCGAGAAGGAGAAGGGGGGGGGGGGGGGGGGTGCAGTGAGAAGGTGCCGGGCAGGGCAGCGTGGGAGTTGTGGACAGGCAGAGCCTGAGATTTTTTTTTAAACCTTTTCTTGGATGATGGAAACTTTACAAATGCTAATCCTCCTGGAGTTGAATGAGAAGAGAGATAGAGATGAGATAAGAGGAAATGGGCCACGAGAGAAGTTGAGAAGAATCTTAGGTGGGAGGAGGTGATGGAGTGGCCTTTGGCTGGACTTTTTTTGTATAGCCATGGACAGAACCATTTTTTCCTGTGACACAGAGACTGCATTTAGGGGGGAGTCAATGGCTCGGAGCCAAGACAGTGCAGTGGTGTTATGCGAAGGATTAGCGTGAACAGAGATGACGGGTGAAGAAGGTGGTAGTGGTGCCCTCCGTCTTCAGGGAAGAAGAAGATCTCTGTTCTCGAGACCCCTTGGCCCCAGGGGGTGAATTTGGGGTGCACAGGTGTCCCAAAAGTGAGAGACTATGCTTATTTTGGAACTGGGCAAAGCATCCCTAAAAGGGGAACCCTAGAAGCAGCTCTGGTCCATGCACAGTTGTGAGAGCACTGGGCATGGAAGGAAGATGTCACAATGGCAAATGTTCTCTGGGCTGTGCCACGTGTGACATGGAAACACAAGAGGTTCCAACTGTGTTTCCAGGGGAAGCTTATGGTACAAGAAGGACTCCTCTCTCCTTGATGAACTGAGAATTGATTATCAAAAGAGTGGTGATGGACTGAGAGTTGATGATCTGAGGAGTGGATGTATCGAAAATTTGGTGGGGGGGGAGGAGGAATGTTTTTGGAATGTTTTCATTCCGAGTTCTGTGTGTTTTTCTCTTTATATATAGTTGTAGGTTAATAGGTTTTTTTCCCTTTTATTCCTAAGCTGGATCCTGCTTTGCTCTATTTCTGATCGCATCTCACAGCAGACACCAGGGAGAAAGTATTTTCATGGAGGCACTGGCATTGCACCAGGGTCAAACCATGACAATGCAATAGAACAATGTAAGTTTAATAATCAATATTTAAATTATATAACGATAGAATATAAAACATGTTCGGCCCAAAACCATGTTGGCATCTACTGCGGCCTTTTGCTGGAGTTCTGTCCCCAGCAGGCTGCATAGGGCCTGGATAGCACAGTCCTGTTTGGGACAGACTGTCCGAGCTCCCAAGCAGTTCTTAGCCGCAGGCAACCTTAGCAAGTTTCAGTGATATCAGCTCTTTAGTGATTATCAGCTCATAGTGACTTCAGCTCTTTAACTTGCTAGATGCCTAGGCAGGGAGAAGCAGGGAGAGAGAGGAGAAGCGCTGTGTGAGGTTCCACAGGAGCGTCTTTATTGATTCTTCTGCGAAGGTTCCCAGTGACAGCTCTTCTGCCCGAGCTGGGCAAAAGTAGCTCTTTATATAGGATTCAGGGGTATCAGAAATTGTTGAATAGCAAGGGTTGAAGGAAAGTGACCTATAGAGTAACAGAGAGATAAGCAGGGGTCCAAAGGCAGAAGAGAGGGGCTTCTAAGGTTCCAGTCACCATGGCTTGGCATTTCCTATCTTAGGCTTCTGACCGCCAGGGAGCCCTTGCAGACTCTGGGCCTGCTACAGGTGTCAGATTTGGGTCTGTGTCCCCTGACACCCAGAGCTCTTTAATAAAAGCACCTGCATATAATCATTCCATGATTATGGGTTCCTGAATGCTAACACTGGGGCCGATAGTGACAGGACAAGGTGAAATGGTTTTACCCTGAAAGAGGCTAGATTTAGATTGGACATAAGAAATTATAACTGTGTCCAGTTCTGGGCCCCTCACTTCAAGAAGGACATTGAGGTACTGGAACAAGTCCAGAGAAGGGCAACAAAGCTGGTGAAGGGTCTGGAGAGTAAGTCATATGAGGAATGGCTGAGGGAGCTGGGGTCGTTATGTCTGGAGAAAAAAAGGCTCAGGAGAGACCTTTTCACTCTATACAATCACCTGAAAGGAGGCTTGTAGTGGGTCAATGCTGGCTGGATGCCAAGCACCCACCACAGCCACTCTCTCACTCCTCTCTGCAGCTGGACAGGGGAGAGAAAATATGACAAAGGGTTCATGGGCTGAGATAAGGACTGGGAGAGATTGGTCATCAAATACCATTGATGCCTTGAGAGGCTATCTGGAACAGACACTAGACAGTGCTAAAGGAATAAAGTAGGTATTTATTAGAAAGGCCGTCAAAGGATACACCTTGGCAGTACAAGAGCCCAGCCGTGGCTCTACCCAAGATGGACCCAAGATGGACCTAAGATGGACGACTGGTCACAAGTTTTCACACTTTTATAAGTTTTGGTCCATTTACATATTGGGGTTAATTTTCCAATTACAGCTTCAAGTTATGAAGTTCCATCCTCCTAGATTGCTTTCCTCACTTTGCCGTTGTTTATACTTTTTTGGGCCCGAAGCTGCAATGGTGTCCTTGGTTCTTGGGCTAGAAAAGGATTGTTTTGTCTAATTAAACTATGAAAAGAACTTGCTAACTTTATATGAAGTTCAGAGTTACACACTAATGCAGTACAGAATCTGAAAAATATGAAAGCTAAAACTTACAGCATCACCATCACAGGCAAAGCAGGCTCAACGTAGATCTATGAAGTGAATTTACTAATAACAGAATCAGAGCAGGATACTGAGAATTAAAATTATCCCTTAAAACACATTCCCTGCACCCCTCCCTCTTTCCCAGCTCTACCTCCTACCCCAGTGGTGCAGGAAGACAGGGAATGGGAGTTATGGTTAGTTCATCACCCGTTTTTCTCCCATTGCTCAGGGAGAAGAGTCATTCCCCTGCTGCACTGTGGGATCCCAAGGGAAACAGTTCTCCATGAACTTCTCCAATATGAGTCCATCTCATGAACAACAGTTCTCCGCAAACTGTTGCAGTGTGAGTCCTCCCCAAACTGCTGATGTGTGGGTCACTTCCACGGAGTGCAGTCCTTCAAGGACAGGGTGCTCCAACCTTGGCACCTCTCTCCATGGGCTGCCCATGGAGTCACAGCCAGGAGACTGGATGAGAGGACATAGCCTCAAGCAGTGTCAGGGGAAGTTCAGGTTGGACATCAGGAGGAATTTTTTAACTGAAAGGATTGTTAAGCATTGGAATGGACTGCCTGGGGAAGTGGAGTCCCTGTGAAATGAATGTGTATGTGAGTTGAGGTTTATAAGGAAAGGCAGTATGTCTTCAGCTCCATCAGTTGATCTAATACAAGGACTTATATGCCCTAGACCTTATCTGTTTGTCAATCTACTTCAAGTGTAGGAGTTTTACATTTCCCTACAAACCTTGCCTTGCCCATATTCTTAGAGCAGCGTGGCTTCAACAGCACTATAGCAGGCCCAGTTCTCAGCCTTATCCTTGTACATCATGTTCTTTCTCCAGCCCCTTAAAGTCACTATCATATTTTCTGAAAAATCCCCTTGCCCAGGATTCTTCTCCTGGGAAGCTGAGAAGCCTCAGAGAAAAAGGAAAATTATATTATCTCATTCGCTTCTCCTGTGTTTTGCTGCTTTGGAATGTGGTTTGGAGATTGTTTATCCAATAGGTGGTTGCTTGATTGGTTTCATGTGAATTGATTTAACTTAATGACCAATCTTGGTCAGGCTGTGTCAGACTCTAAGGAGGGAGTCACAAGATTCATTATTCGTTCTTTGTAGCCTTCTGTCTGTATCCTTTCTCTATTCTTTAGTATAATATAATATAATATAATATAATATAATATAATATAATATAATATAATATAATATAATATAATATAATATAATAATATAATATAATATAATATAATATAATATAATAGTAAATTAACCTTCTAAGAACACGGAGTCAGATTCATCTTTCCTTCCAACAACAGGGACCCCAGAAAATACCACACCTTAATCATCTTGGTGGCCTGCTGAACTTGTTCCATCCAGTATGTCAATATTCTTCTGTACTGTGTCTGGTTGGGAAGGAGTTAATTTTCTTCATAGCAGCCCACATGGTGCTGTTTGAGATTGTTGACCAAAAAATTGCTGATAGAACACTAATATAGCTATTGCTGAACAGTGCTTGGCACAGTGTCAAGGCTTTCTCTGTTTATCACCCTGCCCCCCCGGTGAATAGATTGCAGGTGCACAAGAGGTTGGGAGTGGACACAGCCCAACAGATGACCCAAACTAATCAAAGAGAGATTCCATTACATATACCACCATTCTCAACAATAAAAAGTTTAGGGAAGTAACCCATTTTTTGCTTGAGAACTGGCTGGGCATTGGTCTACCTGTGGGAGGTGGTGAGTGATTGACTTTGTGTTAGAAATAGATGTGGGGGTTTAGATAAGTCCTTGCCTTTTGCCCAGGCCTCCGGCAGCAGGCAGTAGCTTTACTGAGATGGCCAGCACCCCAAAACCCACTCTTCTTCACAGGTTCCTAATAATGCCTGATTTGGTCAATTATAGAACAAATTATTTATTTAATAGACACAAAAGTAACAGACATAAGACTTAAAACTAATACTACACAGGAATAAAGACAAAAAGGAACTACTAGTAGATCTATCCAGTGCGAGGTTAAAAGTACCCATTAATTTTACAGCTAGTGAAGAAATAATATAACTTAGGATTCAGTGTATCTTACCATCCAGTTGTTGGTGGGGCACACATGGAGATCCTTTCCCTCAGTCCCCAGGAAAGTAACCAAGGAATCTGCATCCAAACTCTGGAGAGGAGTCCTGAACACTTGCCAGGGTGTGTGTGTCATAGGCTTCTGCCTCTGTGATAACTCATTTGTCTTTTATAGTTTGTAAAACAGAGTCTCTCAGTCAAGAATATTTGTTTATCTCTTCCCACATCTGCTCTCCAGACTAAGATGTGGATTTTTATCTGAGGCCTGAGCCCTTTTTGGTGCCAGGGATGACCCCCTGCTGGGCCTTTCAGCCCAGGTTAGGGTTATCTCTTTATGCACCAACTATCTGTGGTAGAGAGGAGGGGAGGGGGTAGAAGTCTTTGCATCACTTGCTTTGTTTTCTTTCTGCCTTTCCATCACTTGCTTTGTTTTCTTTCTCTCTTTTTCCACTTCTCCTTTCCTTATTAAACAATTTTTATCCCTACCCACACATTTTCTTCCTTTTGCTCTTCTTTTTCTCTTCCCTTGTCCCACTGGGTGAGGAACTGGGGGAGGAGCAAGCAGTTGTGTGGTGCTTGTGTGGCTACTGGCGTTACCCCAAACACCTTCTTATACTGGAGGGCCCAGAACTGGACATAATACTCCAGATATGTTCTTACAAGTGCCAAATAGAGGGGAATGAGCACTTCCCTGGAATTGATGACTACACTTTTACTAAAATTTAGTTTGGGGTGTGCTTGGTTGCATTTGCTGCAAGGGCATGCTGCCAATGTGTTCAATTTGTACTCTAGGGTTCCCAAATCCTTTTTGTAAGAGCTGCTTCATAAACAGTAAGTCCATAGCCTGTACCATTGTATGTGATTATTCCAGCCCAGGTGCAAAACCCTGCACTTATTTTTGTTGAAATCGTATCAGCCCATTTCTTTACCTTGCCCAGGTCCTTCTGAAGAGCAGCAGCCCTGCCCTCAAGCGTATTCACGGGCCACCTCTGCCTTTTGGCATTATCCACAAATTTGCTGAGAGTGCCCTCTGTTCCGTCATCCATGTTGTTAATGAAGACCTTAAATGATATTGGTACTAATACTCATCCCTGAGAGGTCCCACAAGTTACTAGCCCCCAGCTGGACTTTGCAGCACTGGTCACAAGTCTTTGAGCTTGGCAGACTAGGGAATTTTTCACCCACCTTCTTGCCTAGAAGTTGGTTAATGAAGTAAAGAACTTTATCTTTCAAGCATTGTGTGAGACTACATCACCCAAATAAATATGCATTAGGCAGGCGGAGAAAATGTATTAGACATGACCTTTGTATGACAAAATTGAAATGTGGTACAGAGCCTGATGGCCATTTGGGTAGAAGTTAGGCTGTGGAAGAGATATCATACAGTGACAACTGCACACAAAACATTGACATAAAATCCACAGTAGCTTTTTCATTACTGAACAAAAAGAGACAGGATCCTAACACGGCAGCTATAGCAACTCTAACTGAACTTTTCACTTGCAATTTTTTAGAAATGCCTAACATGATTACTGAGTTTGACATTGTTGAAACTACAATGGTGTCATGGTTTGACCCTGGCGCAATGCCAGCACCCCCATGAAAATGCATACTCCCTGGTATCTACTGTGAGATGTGACTAGGAATAGAGCAAAGCAGGCTCCAGCTTAGGAATAAAGGGGAAAAAAACTTTATTAGCCTACAACTATATCTAAAAAGAAAAACACACAGAACTCAGAATGAAAGAATGAAAACCTTCCAAAAACATTCCTCCTCCCCCCCCCACCAGATTTCCAATACATCACAGTAAGACAAAACCCTGAATTCTCAGTTCAGTTACCACTCCTCAGATCACTAACTCTCAGTCCATCACCAGACTTCAGATAATCAATTCTCAGTTCATCAAGAAGAGAGGAGTCCCTCTTGTACTATAGGCTTTCCCTGGAAACACAGTTGAAACCTCTTGTGTTTCCATGTCACACGTGGCACAGCCCAGAGAACATTTGCCATTGTGACATCTTCCTTCCATGCCCAGTGTTCTCACCACTGCACATGGACCAGAGCTGCTTCTAGGGTTTTCTTTTTAAGGGTGCTTTGCCCAGTGCCAAAAAGAGCACAGTCTCTCACCTTTGGGACACCTGTGCACCCCAAATTTCACCCCCTGGGGCCAAGGGGTCTCGAGAACAGAGATCTTCTTCTCCTTCACCAAAGATTGAGGGCACCACCACCCTCCTCACCCATCGTCTCTGTTCACGCTACTCCTTCACATCACATCACTGCACTCTCTTGGCTCCGAGCCATTGCCTCCTCCTAAATGCAGTCTCTGTGTCACAGGAAAAAAAAATGGTTCTGTCCATGGTTATGCAAGAAATGTTCAGCCAAAGGCCACTCCATCATCTCCTCCTACCTAAGATTCTTCTGAACTTCTCTTGAACATCTTTCACTTGCACTGACTTTCATCACGCTTGCCCATCTCCGGGTATTCCATCTCTTTCTCTCTCCTCATTCAGCTCCAGGAGGATCAGCATTTGTAAAGTTTCCATCATCCAAGAAAAGGGTTAAAATATTAGGCTCTGCCTGTCCAGAACTCCCACGCTGCCCTGCCTGGCACCTTCTCGCTACACCCCCCCCTTTCTCACTCGCCAGGCCGTGCTATCAAATTTCAAGGTAGCACCAGCACAGGCACAGGCTCCCTCTCTCTCTCTCCCTCAGGGGGTGGAGGGCTTCTCGATGTCTCTCAGGGTTCCCCCACCCTTCCATCCTGCAGGGGCCTTCACCTCCCTTCTCTGTCCAAGACCCTGGCCTACCTCATCTGGCTGCATGGCTTCCCCTCCCCCACCCAGCCCGGAGTCGGGCAGGGGAGGTCTGACCTCTTTCACGGACGGAACCCAAGAGAGCTTCCCCCTGGGAGTTCTCAGCTTTTAACCCCCCTGTGTTCTCAGAGGTGTGTCCATGTCCTTGTGGGAACTCAGAACATCACTCCTGATGTCCAGAGCTACCGAGACAACCCTTGGGGGTCTCGGGGGTCTTGGAATGTTGCCAAAAGCACTTGGTGGCTTGATTTTTGATCCATCTAGGGATGTGCCACCGATGTATGAGAAGATGGAACCTGTGGGAATTACCCGGGTGTGAATGGTGAAGGGAAAATGTAGTTATAGGGTAAATTACAGATTTTGGGGTTTCTGTACAGGGGGGTTATGGAAAGAAGATGGAGGAAACAGGGCAGGTCACAAGACTCTTCCTCCTTCTTCTTGTCATCCATCTTCTGCTGTGGTGTTGGCATTTGGGGATTGGTCTGGGGTAAGAATGTATCCGGTGACGAGGCTGATAGGTATTGGGGATGAAAAGTAAATATGACATACGTAGTTTTTGTTATAAAAGATGTGCCCGCCTTGGGGGTGGCCAGAGTGCCTTTGGCTGCCGTGCTGGTCAGATCCCAGTCGGGCAGAGAAGGGACTTTACAGATAAGATATAATAAACAATTCTGAAGACCGAAAATCCTGGAGTCCAGACCCATCTTTTGAGACACAGCCTACCAGAACCACCCTAAGCGTGTGTGGAGACAGAGACAAACAGCCGAACTCCACATGTCCTCAGTGGCCACACCAGGTGCCAATATTCAAATCTGAGCACCTATTGGTTTGACCACAGCATCCCAAAAAACTCACTTCCTCTCAAACCAGGAAAAATGGTCTGGGAAATGGTTTATTGCTGGCATAGTAGATGTTATTAAAATTTAATTCAGTAGCAACCAGTGGCATGAAATTTTGTTCTTGATTAGACCCACTCTGCTCATTTGAGTCACTGTGCTAATGACAGAACTTGGCCAACCATGTCATAAGGGTTACTTCAAACATAAGCCAAAACTTGTGTGTGTATTAATGCACAATGGTAAGATCACACACACACCTCCCTCAATTTTATGAAGGCTAGATAGTACCAGTTCTCTTAGCCTCTTCTTGTATGACAATCCCTTAATCATCTTCATGGCCTTTTGCTGGACTTGCCTCATCATGTCCATGTCTTTCTGTTTTCCCAGACCTTCCTTCCTTCCCAATTTCTGTATATTGGTTTTGCATGGCCTGCTTTTTGGTAGTGGGGCGGCCACAGAGGTGGCTTCTGTGAGAAGCTGCTAGAAGCTTCAAACATGTCTGGCAGAGCCAATCCCTGATGGCTCTGAAGATGGAAATGCTGCTGGCCAAGGCTGGGCCAATTAGAGATGTTGGTAACGCCTCTGTGACAACATATTTAAGAAGGAATCAAAACAAAAGTAGTGTGCAGTTGCAATTTTCCAGCTAGAAAAGAGGAGGTGGTGAAAACATGTGAGGGAAATGATAGGGAAGATGTGTGTTGTTTTTGAAATGGGCCTTAATGTCACTACTAACTTCAAGCACCAGGTTTGTTTACAGAGCCCAGACAGCTTGGCTCCTAGAACAGACAAGTGGGTTTCCTCAAGTCTGAGTTTCTGAACTTTGGGGGAAAATAACAGGTTCAGGGGGGGGATACATGGCAGGTGGCTCCAGAAGGCTGTACATTCCTAGTACCTCAGCCAATGGGGAAAGGAAGAGGGCAACATGTGGCCAGGCGTTTAGGATAAAAGAAGGCAGTGCTCTCCGAAACCTAGAGAGAGAAAACCCCATGTGTCCCAGTGGTCTGTCTCCCTTTATTTGAATAAAGCTGCAGGACTCCTCTGTCTCCTTTATGGACACTGACTTTTCATAGTGTGATTTTTTTGTACAGAAACAACATGGAGACACCAAGGTCAATGCAGAAAGAAGAGGAAGAGGTGCTCCAGGCATTTGAGCTGAGATTCCTCTGCAGGCCATGGTGATGACCATGGTGAAGCAGGCTGTCCCCCTGCAGTCCATGGAGGTCCAAGAGGGATGCAGAGATTCATCCGCAGCCCATGGGGGAGGTGCCCACACCAGAGCAGGTGGATGCCTGGAGGAGGCTGTGATCCAGAGTGGGAGACCCAGTGGAGAGAGGGGGCCCCCACTTCCAAGCTGGAGCAGCCTATCCTTGGAGGACAACACTCCATGGAAGTGTGACCCATCCCGCAGCAGTTTTGGGAGGACTGCTGCTTGTGAGATTGGAACCGCGCTGAAGAAGTTCACAGAGAACTGTCTCCCATGGGAAGGGACCCCACAGTCTCACAGGGGAAGGACTTCTCTCCCTGAGCAGTGGAAGAAAATCTGGGGTGATGAACTGACCAAATTCCCCACCCTCCTGTCTCCCTGCGCTGTCGGTGGGAAGAAAGGAGGGACTGGAGGAAGAAAGGGTGTTTTTAAGAGCTAATTTTACTTCTCATTATTCTCCTCTGATTTTGTTGGCAATAAACTCACTTTGTATCTCTAAGTTGAACCTGTTTTGTCCTTGGAGTGTTTTCTCCTGGTTTTTAACTCATAAACCCTCTGTTAAATTTTTCTTTCCGCTGCCCAGCTGTATCATTAGAGGGTGAGTGAGCAGCTTTCGGGGATGCCTGTCATTTAGCCGGTATCCAACCACAACATAGCCCTAAGCATTATGATCTAGGAAAGTGCAGTCCCAAAACTTTGAGTCCATAAACAACTAAATAAAGTCCATGAGACTTGTGGCCTCTCTAAAGTCACTTTTTTGTTCCGTTTTCCTTTCTGCCCCTCCTTCTTCAATCCAAGGGCATTTGGAGCTAATGTAATGTCAAAAATGCAGTCCAGGATATGTGTCCCAGTTTCCTGCATATATTCAATATCATTAAAAATATAACCCCACCCTTCCGGACTGTTGTTCACAGGCATTAAACACTTCTGCTGGTTTACATTACAGATCTATTTATAGCTCGTTACATACTTCCAGACTTTACATTTGCTCTGTTTTTCTATGTCTTTCTTGCACTTTTCACATAAAATCATATACAAAAAATCAATTTATTTCTTTAATACTCAGAGCTTTTTGCCTCTGAAATGATTCCCTAGACCTTCACAGCACCCTTCAGCTGGGTGTCCCAGGACAAGTGGAAGCTTCAGACAAGCCCTGTCTTATCCTCAGATTTTGGTAACAGTTTCATTTTCAGTGAAAATCCTTTTTCTAATATCTAATATGAGCTGGCAGAAAAGCTTGCTAAGCTACTTTCCATAATTTATCATCAGTTCTGGCAAACCAGGGAGGTCCCAGATGCGTGGAGGTTGGCCAGTGTGACACCCATCTACAAGAAGGATCAGAAGGAGGATCTGAGGAACTACAGGCTTGTCAGCCTGACCTCAGCGCCCAGCAAGGTTATGAAGCAGATAATCTTGAGTGTGATCACATGGTACATACAAGACAACCAAGGCATCAGACCCAGCCAGCATGGGTTTAGGAAAGGCACGTCTTGCCTGACCAACTTGATCTCCTTTTATGACAAGGTGACCCACCTAGTGGATGAGGGAAAGGCTGTGGATGTGTCTACCTGGACTTCAGAAAAGTGTTTGACACTGTCTTCCATAACATTCTCCTGGAAAAGCTGAAAGTCAGTTGATTGGAGAGGTGTACTCTTTGCTGGGCAAAACACTGGCTGGAGGGCCAGGCCCAGAGAGTGGTAGTGAATGGTGCAACACTGAGAGACTTCCTGGGCTAATTCAGCCCTCTGATTATTAACCACTGCTGATACTCCAGGCTGGCAGTGATGAGATTGAAAAAAGGAATGTCAGGACAATTAAAAGAGACATTAGGGCGCTGGGACAAGTGGTTGATAGGACAGGGGTGCAGGTAGTCTTTTCCTCAGTCCCCTTGGTGGCTGAGAAAAATGGTAAAAGGAATAGGAGAGCTCACATTATCAATAAGTATCTCAAGGGTTGATGCCATCGGCAGAATTTTGGATTCTTGGATCATGGGGCAACTTTTACAGCACCTGGCCTGCTGGAACCAGATGGGCTCCATCTCTCTTAAGGACAGAAGGATTTTAGCTCATGAACTGGCAGAACTTGTTGAGGGGGCTTTAAACTAGGTTTGAAGGGGGTAGGGGATTCAGCTTGGCTGTCTGGAAGCAGGCCCAAGGGTGGTAAGCCTGAGTTAGGGGTGAAATCAGTAGCCCAGCTGAGGTGCATGTATACCAATGCGTGCAGCACAGGTAACAAACAAGAAGAGCTGGGGGCCATGGTGCAACAGCAAAGCTATGATGTAATTGCCATCACAGAAACGTGTTGGGATGACTCACAAAGCTGGAGCACTGCACTGGATGGCTACAAGATCTTCAGAAGAAACAGGAAAGGGAAAAGAGGGTGAAGGGGTGACCCTTTATATTAGGAAGGCTTTTGATGCCATGGGTATTGAAACTAATGATGATGAAGTTGAATGCCTATGGGTAAGAATTAAGGGGAAGGCCAACAAGGCTGACATCCTCCTGGGAGTCTGTTATCATTCACCCAACCAGGAAGAAGAGGTGGACAACTTATTCTCTAAGCAGCTAGAGAATGTTTCAGGTTCATCAGCCCTTGCTCTTGTAGGCGACTTCAAGTTGCCAGACATCTGCTGGGAACTTAATACAGCAGAAAAAAAGCAGTCCAGGAAATTTTTAGTGTGTAGAGGACAACTTTTTGTCACAGCTGGTGGGTGAGCCCACCAGGGGAGGGACTATGTTAGATCTGTTGTTTGCAAATAGAGATGGGCTGGTGGGAGATGTGGTGGTTGGAGGTTACTTGGGGCACAGTGATCATGAAATTATAGAATTATCGATATTTGGTGAAATCAGGAGGAACATAAATAAGATTTTACATTGGACTTCTGGAGGGCAGACTTTAGCTTACTTAGGAGACTTATTCAGAGAGTTCATTGGGAAGCAGCCCTTAAAAACAAAGGAGTTCAGGAAAGGTAGGCGTGCTTCGAAACAGAGATCTTGAGGGTACAACAGGAACAGGCTGTCCCTGTGTGCCAAAAAATGAGTCGATGAGGCAAATGTCCAGCCTGGATGGGCAAGGAGGTTTTGGAGGAACTTAGGAATAAAAAGAGGATGTATCATCTTTGGAAGGAGGGTCAGGTCTCTCAGGAAGTATTTAGGGGGGCTGCTAGAGCCTGTAGGGGAAAAAATTAGGGAGGCCAAAGCTCAGTTTGAACTTAAAATGGCAACTTCTCTAAAGGGTAAAAAAAAATGGTGTTACAAATATATCAGTAGTAAAAGGAAGGGTAAGACCAACCTTTATTCTTTATTAGATGCCGGAGGGAACTTTAGTAACTGCAGATGAAGAGAAGGCAGAGGTGCTTAATGCTTTCTTTGCCTCAGTTTTTAGTGAGCAGATGACTTGCCTTTAGGACAATTGTCCTCTTGGGTGGGTTGATGGTATCAGGGAGCAGAATGGTCCCCCTGTTATCCAAGAGGAGGCAGTCAGAGAACTGCTGAGACACGTGGATATTCATAAATCTATGGGACCAGATGGGATCCATTCCAGGGTGATGAGAGAGCTGGCAGATGAGCTTGTGAAACCTCTCTCCATCATTTACCAGCAGTCCTGGCTCACTGGTGAGGTTCCAGATGACTGGAAGCTGGCCAATGTGATGCCCACTCACAAAAAGGGTGGGAAGGGGGATCCTAGAAATTATAGACCAGTCAGCCTGACCTCAGTACCCGGTAAGGTTATGGAACAGTTTATATTGAGTGTCATCACGTAGCACTTACAGAATGGCCAGGGTATCAGACCTAGCCAGCATGGGTTTAGGAGGGGTAGGTTGTGTTTGACCAACTGGGTCTCCTTTTATGACCAGATGACCCACCTGGTGGATGCAGGAAAGGCTGTGGATATTGTGTGCATGGACTTCAGCAAGGCCTTTGACGCTGTCTCCCACAGCATACTCCTGGAAAAGCTGGCAGCCCACAGCTTGGACAGGAGCACTCTTTGCTGGATTAAGAACTGGCTGGATGGCTGGGCCAAGAGAGTGGTGTTGAATGGAGCTGCATACAGCTAGCAGCCAGTCACTAGTGGTGTCCCTCAGGGATCTGTGTTGGGGCCTGTTCTGTTCAATATTTTTATTGATGACATGGATGAGGGTATTCAGTCTTGTGGGAACCCAGGAAATTTCTCTAGCTGTCCTGGAGGACTCAAGACCCTGTCAGGGGGCTCAGAGACCTTGGCACAGAGCCCAAGACCCCTGTGCCTTTGATTTAGCCCTTGGAAAAAACAATTACCAACCTTTATTTGAAGGGTTACAAGCCACCACAGTTGAAGTAGAATGATAGTGAATTTATCACAGGGTGAAAAAGTAGATTTTAGGGTTTTTAGAATGGGGGTTCAGGGGGCAAGATGGAGGAATCTGGGTGTGTCCAGCCTTTCTCCTTCTTCTTCTTGGCCTCCATCTTCTGCTGTGATGTAGGCACTCTAAGACTGGTTTAGAGTAGAAGCTCACTATCTAACATAGATGATAGGTATTGGAAAATAATTGTAAATATTGTATAGATAGTTTTTATTATAAAAAGATAACACCGCCTGGGAGGCGGGCAGAGTGCCTCGGACTGTCTTGCTGAGCGGACCTCGGCAGGACAGGAGAAAGAATTTTATAGATAAGATACAATAAACAAAATTAAGACCAAGAAATGAAGAGCTCTGACTCCTTCTTCGACCACCGGGCTGGGAAAAGAGACTTTCTAACTCATCTCGGGGTCACTCTGACCAGCTAGACATCCCGAGACTGTCTTGCATTAGTAAATTTGCAGATGACACTAAGCTGGGAGCATGTGTCAATCTATTGGAAGGGAGAAGGGCTCTGCAGAGAGACGTGGAACAGTTGGATGGATGGGCAGAGTCTAACAAGAGGAAGTTTAATAAGTCCAAGTGCTGAGTCCTGCATTTTGGCCACAATAACGCCTTGCAGCGTTATAGGCTGGGGACGGTGTGACTGGACAGTGCCCAGGCAGAAAGGCACCTGGGGATACTTGTCAACAGCCAACTGAACATGAGCCAGCAGTGTGCCCTGGTGGCCAAGAAGGCCAACGGCATCCTGGACTGTATCAGGAATAGTGTGGCCAGCAGGACCAGGGAGGTCGTTCTTCCCCTATTCTCGGCACTGGGAAAGCCACACCTTGAGTACTGTGTCCTGTTCTGGGCCTCTCTGTTTAGGAAGGACTTTGAGATGCTTTAGCACGTCCAGAGGATGGCAATGAGGCTGGTGAAGGGCTTGGAACGCAAGCCTTATGGAGAATAACTGAGGGAGCTGGGGTTTTTTAGCCTGGAGAGAAGGAGACTCAGAGGTGACCTTATCACTCTGTACAACTACCTGAAAGGTGGTTGTAGTCAGGTGGAGGTTGGTTTTTTTTCCAAGCAGCAACTGACAGAACCAGGAGACACAGCCTTAAGCTGCACCAAAGGAAATATAGGTTGGATGTTAGGAAAAATATTTTAGGGAGTGATAAAATGATATTGGGACACATAAGACAGATGATGGACTTTGGACCTGGTTAGCATAAGAGATTTGATAACAGGATACCTTGGCAAGAGCAAACAGAACTTTGCTGATTAAATCAAGACTAAGCTGAAGATTAAATCAGGACCTACCAGAAAAGAAAATTACATCAAACTTCTGAAAGCAAGAGATATTGTAAAATGTATAAGTTTATGTGATGATTAACCCAATCATTGTAGTAAAACATTACTAGTCTTCCTAAAATAGTATATAAGCATTGTAGTCCACAACAAATTTGGATTTTTCTGACCATATCAGAGTCTCCCTGTCTCTCTTAATCGCCGATAAACTACTGGAATGGTCTGCCCGGGGAGGTGGTGGAGTCGCCATCCCTGGATGTATTTAAAAAAAGATTGAATGTGGCACTCAGCGCCATGGTTTAGTTGAGGTGTTATGGCATGGATTTGTCTTGATGATCTTAAAGGTCTCTTCCAACCCAGTCATTCTGTGATCTTACTGGTTTCTACAACTACCTGAAAGGAGGTTGTAGTGAAGTGGGTGTCAGTCTCTTCTCTCAGGTAACGAGTGACAGGGCCTAGCTTTAAGTTCTGCCAGGGAAGGTTTAGATTGGATATTAGGAAAATTTTCTTCAATTAAAGGGTGATCAGGCATTGAAACAGGCTGCCCTAGAATTGTTAAAAAAACATGCACTTAAGGACATCGTTTCTTGATGAACATGGCAGCAATAGGTTAACATTTGAATTCAATGACCTTGGAGATCTTTTCCAACCTTAATGATTCTATCATTCTATGATTGTAAGAACAAGCACCTAGTCTTGTACCTGGAAAGGAAGAACCCCTTACAAAGATATAGGCTGATGCCTGCCTGGCTGGGGAGCAGCTGTGCTGAAAAGGGCTTGGGAACTCTTGATAGACAGCAAGCTTAACATTAGCCAGCAGTGTTCCCTGGCAGCAAAGGTGGTCAAAATAATCCCGGGCTGTATTAGCAGTAGTGTAGCCATTAGATCAAGGGAAGTGATCTAATGGGAAGGGGGTAGTTATCCCCCTTCACTTAGCACTCATTAGACCATATTTGGAACACTGTTTAGGGCACAGTACAATGCAGGAAAAACATTGATCAGCTGAAACATGTTTAGTGGAGGGCTATTGTAAATCAAAGGCGACTCTGACGAAGGGGAGAGAGAATGATGCATCTGACTCCATCATCAGAAGGCTAATGAATTACTTTATTATACTATCCTATACACATTTCATCTAAATTGAATCTGCCATGCACTCACTCTTGCTCACAACTGCACAGAACTGCACTCATCTCTGATTCTCTTGTGACTGTCCCATGACAGTCTGACACACACACGCTTCTTGGCCCTGATAGGCCAAGGGAACAAAACATCCTTACTTTGGGTAAACAATCTCCATATTGCATTCTACTTTAGCACAACACAGGCACAGCAAGTGAGATAAGAATTGTGTTTTCCTTCTTCTCTGCTTGTCTCACAGCTTCTCTCTGTTCAGAGGGCATGAGAATACCACAGAGGGCCACAGAGATTATCAGGAGCACATGCTGTATGAGGAGACACCGAGGGAACTGATCTTTTTCAGCCTGAAGAGAAGAAGGCCTAAAAGTAGTATTTCAGTACTGTCCTGGTTTAGGGCAAATTTGGGAGAGAATCCCCAAAAAGGGCTTCTCCAAAAACAAACCCACACGCCCCCTCCCCCCAACCGGTTCGGGAAGAATTCCTCAGAGAAACGTGGAAAGAACCTGTTTATTTGACAAGCACAGCACCCCCCAGCACACACAATGAACAATACTGGATGAGACCACTCTTTCACTGCTCTGAAAAAGATGACAAATTCAGAAAGTCTCTCCTGGGGGTGGTTGCTGTTATCAGTCCCTCCAGCACTGAGGCAGCTGCTGCAGCCACAAGGTGTAAACTCTCTCGGTGTTTCAAATCCCAGTCCGCAGCGGGTTCGGCAGGTCCAAACGGTGGGTGGGGGGGCGGGGGGGAAGCAAGAAAAAGCAAGAGCAAGCAAAGCAGAAGCGAAGCAGAAGCAAGAGCGAAAACAAAAAGCAGGGCAAAAAGCAAAAAGCAGCACTAAGTCCTGGTGCTATCTGTATGTCTCGCTGAGTGGCTGATAAGAGGCCCAAAATAAAACTCTCACTCTGCCAGTCTTAAAGGCACAGAACATAATATCCAGCATAAATTACACACACACGAATGGGGATAACAGCATCCTAACGTCACCCTAGGACAACTATCTATAAGGAGGCTATCAAGAAGACAGAGGTAGGCACTTCACAGGGCACATGGTGCAAGGACAGGAGACAATTGGCATAAGTAGAAACAAGAGAGGTCCTGACTGAATAGGAAACTTTTTCAGTGTGAGGCTGGTCAAGCATGGGATCAAGGTGCCCAGAGTAGTTGTGCAGTCCCCATCCTTGAAGGCTTTCACGACCAGACTGGATAAAGTCTTGAGCAACCTGGTTTAACCCCTAGATGACCTTGCTTTGAGCAGGAGATAGGACTAAAGACCTCCTGAGATCCCTTCCAAATGGAATTTTACTATGATCCTATATTAATGAAAGTTAAGCCCTGGTGTGTTCTCCTCCTTTCTGGAATGCCTGTGAAATACTTAACTGGGTTCAGTAGTTGTCGTGGGGTGCCAGCCTTAATCCCAATATCGTGTGTTGTGCCTGGCCTTTCTTCCCCCCCACCCCCCCCCGGCCGTCTTGCCGCGGCGGGGCAGGGTGGGGGGGGGGTGAGGGTGACCGGGCACCTCGGCTTTTGCTTTTGGCTGGCTGGCTGCTGCTGCTTAGCTTGGCTTGCTTGGTTTTTTTTTTTTGCGCTCTTTTTTTTTTTTTCTTTCCCTTTCCCTCTTTCTTACCCTCCCCTGAAGATACTGTACCGGCTCCGGACCTGAGCTGGGACGTCCAGGACCCCCCGGAATCTGCGAGAAGAAGATCAGCACCCTCCACAACACTGCCTGGTTTCTTTTTCTTTTCTTGTGTTGGGGAGTGTTCCTTTGTTACTTGTTATTAAATAGGTTTTATTTTCCACTTTGCTCCTCCGAGGAATTCCTTCCTGAACCCGGTATTGGGGGAGGGGTGGTTGGAGGTTTGTTTTTAGGGGAATCCCTTTTGGAGATTTCCCCTAATTTGTCCTAAACCAGGACAGTTAACTTCTTGGTGCGTTGGCCGGGAATCGGAGGCCAAAGACAGTGGAAAAAAAACCTATAACAATAATATTTTTGGTTCTGGTTGTTTCGTGGGCATATTGGTAATTCATAATGTCATTTGGGGTGAAAGCCTGCCGGTATTTCTGGTCCCTAGGGGTGTTTGAAGTTTTATTACGTTTGTGGTCCCTAGGGTTATTTCCTTACCCAAAAATAGCTCTGGTGTTATCCCTAATAAGTTATTTTTGTAGGCGGGGGGGCATTAACCAGAATAGTCATTGGGCTGGCCTTATGTGTGATGATTTGTCAGGGGTTTAAAATGCTGGACTTTGTTTCAGGAATGTATAAATTGTTGACCTGGCTGTGTACTCAGTTTGTTTGGGGAGAAGAAGAAGAAGGGGCTTTTCAGCTTTCGTCTTCCTTCTTCTCCCCCAAATTGTTGACATCTCTATTAGAAAATATTGAATTTCCCCTGAGTTTAAAAGAAACCATTTAATTTACTAAGCCTTTTCTATACTGTCTGGAGTGTATATAAAATGAAAGCTGAGATTTCTAGAGGGGTTAGAGAGACTCCTGATTTGGGAGTAAAACAAAGCAGGAAAAATCTTGACTGGAGTGGGAAATGGGAGCATATGGGTCAGGCTTTAAAGGAATTTTCTGATCCTATAGACTGGGACTTCCCATCTGATCAAATTCAGAACCCAGTCGAGGTGGCAAAGTATTTGAGGGAGAAGTGCCATGGTAATACTAAGGAGGAAAAAATCACTGCAGTGAGCTGGGCCTTGGCGTTTGTTTACCGTACTCTGTTAGATACTGTGGAGCAGCAGATAGCAGAAAGGGAACAGGGAGATAAGTTGGTTACTATCCCAGTGACCCAGGCTGCAGCTAACATCCCAGGCTCCAGGCTAGTAGCTGAATCAGACAATAGGCCTCAACCCATGGCTGTTGCAGCTAATACAAGAGGTGGGAAGTGTAAAAGCAAGACTGATCGAAAGGTGGAGGATGATGATGATGATGATGCCGGAGAAGGACCCTCACCAAAATCAGAGGCCACATCAAGGGGCACAGGTTCTGGAGCCAATACTGACTCCTTTTCTCTGAAGGACCTCAGAGCTTAAGAAGGATTACAGACGACAACCTGACGAATCTATAATTAGTTGGTTAGTCCACCTTTGGGATGCTGCAGGGGAGGTTACGATGTTGGATGGTACTGAAGCGAGGCATTTGGGATCCCTGTCACATGATCCTGTCATCGATCAAGGTATGATGAGCAGGGCTAGCCCTCACAGCCTCTGGGAACGGGTCTGGATAGTGTAGCACAAAGATACTTATGTGCAGATGATCTCTATATACAGCAGACACGTTGGAAGACCATAGAACAGGGAATCCAACGCCTGAGAGAGATGGCAGTGGCAGAGCTCATTTTCTCAGATGATATAACAACTAGGGATCCAGACCTGGTACCATGCACACCTGTAATGTGGAGGAAACTTGTGCGACTTGGGCCACCTGAATACGCTTCTGCCCTAGCAATAATGAAACGGGATGATACATATGAGACTGTGCTCGATATGTCAAAGAAGCTTAGAGCGTATGCAGATTCTGTGCACGGCCCAACTCATGCCAGAATTGCAGCAGTGGAAACCCGACTGCAGAAACTAGAGGACAAAATCAAGGAGAATCATAAGAAACTCCGGGAAGAGATTAAGGAGGACCTTATTCAAATCTCGGCTGTACAAATTAGAAGCCCTGGTATCCAACGTTGGCACTCCTTCGATGGGCAGAGAAGGTACACCCCACGGGCCGAGTTATGGGCCTTTCTGCGTGAGTCTGGAGAAGACATGAGGAGATGGGACAGAAAACCCACCGCTGCTTTGGCACAACGGGTGCGTGATTTGAAGGAAAGAGGAAGTATCAGCAAAAAGAGAGCAGCTCCAGTTGCTCGTAGCCGAGATGTTAAGTATGATGATGACGATGACATGTCCGATCCCCTTGAAGGAACTTCTAAGGCACACGCCCAAGGAAAGAAGGACAATCTGGCTTAGAGGGGCCCTGCCTCTAGCCAGGAAGAGGCACGGGAAAACCGGGTCTTTTAGAAGGTGTGGATCAGATGGCCTGGCACATCAGAGCCACAAGACTATGAAGCGTTGGTTGACACTGGATCACAGTGTACCTTAATGCCATCGGAACACGTGGGGACAGAACCTGTTTCCATTGCTGGAGTGACGGGGGGATCACAACAGTTGACTTTGTTAGAAGCTGAGGTGAGCTTGACTGGGAAGGAGTGCAGGAACATCAGATTGTGACTGGTCCAGAGGCTCCATGCATTTTGGGGCATAGACTTCCTCCGGAATGGCTATTACAAAGATCCTAAGGGATTCAGGTGGGCTTTTGGAATAGCTGCAGTGGAGATGGAGGGTATTAAACATTGAATACCTTGTCTGGACTATCAGAGAACCCATCTGCCGTAGGACTCTTGAAGGTAGAGGAGCAACGAGTGCCAATTGCCACCTCAACAGTGCACCGCAGGCAGTACTGGACGAATCGAGATGCCGTGATTCCCATCCACAAAATGATCCGAGAGCTGGAGAGCCAAGGGGTGGTCAGTAAAACCCACTCACCCTTTAACAGCCCTATCTGGCCTGTGCGAAAATCTGACGGAGAATGGAGATTGACTGTGGACTATCATGCCTTGAATGAAGTGACTCGGCCACTGAGTGCGGCTGTACCGGACATACTGGAACTGCAGTACGAGCTAGAGTCCAAGGCAGCAAAGTGGTACGCGACCATCGATATTGCTAACACGTTTTTCTCCATTCCTCTGGCAGCAGAATGCAGGCCTCAGTTTGCTTTTACATGGAGGGGAGTGCAGTACGCCTGGAACCGATTGCCCCAGGGGTGGAAACACAGTCCTACCATCTGTCATGGACTGATCCAGGCTGCACTAGAAGAGGGTGAGGCTCCAGAACATTTACAACATATTGATGATATCATTGTTTGGGGGAACACGACAATAGAAGTGTTCAAGAAAGGAGAGAAGATCATTCACATTCTCCTGAAAGCCGGATTTGCCATTAAGAAGAGCAAAGTCAAGGGACCTGCCCGAGAAATCCAGTTCTTGGGGGTGAAGTGGCAAGACGGACGGCGTCAGATTCCTACGGATGTTCTTAACAAAATCACTGCTATGTCCCCACCAACTGATAAGAAGGAAACGCAAGCTTTCTTAGGTGCTATAGGTTTCTGGAGGATGCACATCCCTGAGTATAGTCAGATTGTGAGACCCCTTTATCTGGTTACCCGCAAGAAGAACGATTTCCACTGGGGCCCTGAGCAGCAGCAAGCTTTCGTCCAGATCAAGCAGGAGATCGCTCATGCTGTAGCCCTTGGCCCAGTCAGGACAGGACCAGATGTGAAGAACGTACTCTACTCTGCAGCCGGGAGCCATGGTCTGTCCTGGAGCCTTTGGCAAAAGCTGCCTGGCGAGACCCGAGGCCGACCATTGGGATTTTGGAGTCGGAGCTACAGGGGGTCTGAAGATAACTATACTCTGACAGAAAAGGAAATCTTGGCTGCCTATGAAGGAGTCCAAGCCGCTCCGGAGGTGGTTGGTACAGAGGCACAACTTCTGGCACCCCGACTACCGGTGCTGGAATGGATGTTCAGAGGAAAGGTTCCCTCTACCCACGATGCCACCAATGCTACTTGGAGTAAGTGGATTGCCCTCATTACGCAGCGCGCTCGAATTGGGAAGTTAAATCGCCCTGGGATCCTGGAAATAATTACAAATTGGCCCGAAGGTGAAAGCTTTAGTGTCGCAGATGAGGAGCAAGAGCCAGTGACTCGGGTTGAGGAAGCCCCGCCATACAATCAGTTGCCAGCAGAAGAAACACGTTACGCTCTATTCCACCGATGGTTTCTTGTCATGTCATAGGGATGAAACGGAGGTGGAAGCAGCTGTATGGAGTCCCACTCGACGGGTCGCAGAGGCTACTGAAGGAGAGGGTGAATCTAGTCAATTCGCCGAAATCAAAGCTATTCAACTGGCCCTAGGTATTGCAGAGAGAGAGAGGTGGCCAAGGCTCTATTTGTATACCGATTCTTGGATGGTAGCCAACGCTCTATGGGATGGCTGAAGAGATGGAAAGAGGCGACTGGCAGCGCAGAGGAAAACCAATTTGGGCTGCGGAAGAGTGGAAAGATATCGCTACTCGGTTAGAGAAGTTACCTGTGAAGGTTCGCCATGTAGACGCCCATGTCCCCAGAAGTAGGGCTAATGAAGAGCAGCAAAACAACCAGCAAGTACATCAGGCTGCAAAGATAGGGGAGTTGAAGATAGACCTCAACTGGGAGCATAAGGGAGAGTTATTCTTAGCACAATGGCCCATGATGCCTCAGTCACCAGAGTAGATTGCCACCTATAGTGGGCACGAGACCGAGGGGTGGATCTAACCATGGACAGTATCTCTCAGGTTATTCGTGACTGTGAGACGTGCGCTGCCATTAAGCAGGCCAAGCGGGTGAAGCCCCTCTGGTATGGGGGGCGGTGGTCTAAGTACAAGTACGGGGAGGCCTGGCAGATTGATTACATCACGCTGCCTCAAACCCGCCAAGGCAAGCGCTATGTATTAACCATGGTAGAAGCCACCACGGGATGGTTGGAAACCTACCCTGTCTCATGCTACAGCCCGTAACACTATCTTGGGCCTTGAAAAGCAGGTCCTTTGGAGGCACGGTACTCCCGAGAGAATTGAGTTGGATAATGGAACTCATTTTAAAAACAATCTTATTAATACTTGGGCTAGGGAAAATGGCATCGAGTGGGTGTACCATATCCCCTATCATGCACCAGCTGCAGGGAAAGTGGAAAGATACAATGGATTGTTAAAACCACCTTAAAGCATTGGGTGGGGGGTCTTTAAAAAACTGGGAGCAGCATTTGGCCAAGGCTACCTGGTTAGTTAACACTCGAGGTTCCACCAACCGAGCGGGTCCTGCTCAGTTCTGAGCTCCTTAATATAGTAGATGGAGATAAAGCCCCAGTGGCCCATGTCAGAGTTTGTTGGGAAAGACAGTATGGATCAACCCTGCCTCGAGTACAGACAACCCATCCGTGGGATTGTCTTTGCTCAGGACCAGGTTATACATGTTGGATAATGCAGAAAGATGGAACAACACGGTGTGTACCCTCAGGGAGACCTGATTGTAGGATGAGACTCGTATATGAATGTCATTGTTGTTGAATATGAGACGAAGGAAACTGTAAGTGTCAAAGATGTGAGCAAGTAAGATGAGAGGAATGTGTAAGTGTTAAAGGTATGAGTAAGTGAAATGAAAGTTTTTATTGTATGTTCACGATATGGGATAAGGGGTGGAGTGTCGTGGGGTGACAGCCTTTATCCCAATATCGTGTGTTGTGTCTGGCCTTTCTTCCCCCCCACCCCCCCCGGCCGTCTTGCCGCAGCGGGGCGGGGAGGCGGGGGGGGGGGGGGTGAGGGTGACCGGGCACCTCGGCTTTTGCTTTTGGCTGGCTGGCTGCTGCTGCTTAGCTTGGCTTGCTTGGTTTTGTTTTTTTTTTGCGCTCTTTTTTTTTTTTTTTCTTTCCCTTTCCCTCTTTCTTACCCTCCCCTGAAGATACTGTACCGGCTCCGGACCTGAGCTGGGACGTCCAGGACCCCCGGAATCTGCGAGAAGAAGATCAGCACCCTCCACAACACTGCCTGGTTTCTTTTTCTTTTCTTGTGTTGGGGAGTGTTCCTTTGTTACTTGTTATTAAATAGGTTTTATTTTCCACTTTGCTCCTCCGAGGAATTCCTTCCTGAACCCGGTATTGGGGGAGGGGTGGTTGGAGGTTTGTTTTTAGGGGACTCCCTTTTGGAGATTTCCCCTAATTTGTCCTAAACCAGGACAGTAGTAAAGAAATATAGTTCATTATCTGCAGTTTGCAGCTGAGACAGTTATTGCCGTGGCACACCTAAGATATTTGTTATCACGAGGACTTAGTGGTCTTGGATGAAGGTCTAGCAACATGTTTAATGTTTGTTTGCTCTATATATAGAAAGGACATAAAAACAGGACATGATGGAGTAAAAGTGAGGAAGCACCTTTTAGCTCAAGTCTCGATAGACAGGCCTATGCAGCATGCTGTACACCAAAGAGAGACCTATCTGATGCTATCACCTTGGGGGTCCTGATACCAGGAGTGTAAGACAGTGTCTAATACAATTACTGTAATTGGTTCCATAGAGATTCTGGTTTTGTGTCTATAAACAACCTCTTTTACTGACACCCTAGATAGAGTTTGCTGTTTCCCTGAGTCCTCATCTGCCCAACAGCTAAACAGACCAGCAAACAACCTGAGGATAAAACACAAGTCTTCTAGACAGTAGTACTAGGGCCAAGAAAGGGGTTTCCATCAGCTGATCTATTGCTAATTTTTAACTAATATTTTTCTCACTGTATACTACAACAGACTTAGACTTCACTAAATCAAATTTAGAGCCTACAAGAAAAAAAGGCTAGTGTTGTATAACAGCTAATTTGCCTGTGTCAACAACTGTGTGCAGCCTCTATAAGAACTAGCTAGTTATATCAATTTGTTTATTTGAGTTAGCAAAACTATTACTCTAAAATGCATTCCAAACCCTGTGTGTGGTTGTCCTGGGTTGCAAGATGTGGGTGGGGGTGTGTATTCTATCATCATCTGTTAGAGGCAGGGCAGTTATCTTCTGTTAATTGGGCAGTTTTTCTTTATCTCTTCCATAACCAATCCTCCCTCTGGGGTGATATCTTCTGTTAATGGGCCATTGAGTGTCACTGAAAAAATTACATAATCCCACCTGTCTTTTCAAACCAACACAGTGGTCAGAGGAATGCAGCAGAGGGCCAAGTAAACAATAGAAGATCTGGATAAATGAACATTCAAATAAAAGACTCCTGCAAAGACATGTTGTCCTGGTTTGACACTGGCCCAACTCCAGGCACCCTCAAGAGTCGTTTGCTCACCCTGCCACAGCTGGGCAACGGAGGGAAAAAAACCTAATGAACACTTCATGAGTTAGCTAAGAACCAGGAGAAATATTTCAAGGGCAAAACAGGCTCAGCTTAAGTTTCAAAGTGAATTTTATTACTAACAGAATCAGAGGAGATAATGAAAAGTAAAATAAGCCCTTAAAACACCTTCAACCCCCCCTTCCCCCCCTTCCCCCCCAGCCCTTCCTTCCTTCCCACCAACACTGCAGGGAGACAGGGTATGGGGGTTTTGGTCAGTTCATCAGATTTTCTTCTACTGCTCCAGGAGAGGAATCCTTCCCCTGTGAGACCATGGGGTGCCTCCCATGGGAGATAGTTCTCCGTGAACTTTTCCAGTGTGGTTCCACTCTCACAAGCAACAGCCAAACTGCACCTGCTACAATGTGAACTCCCCCAATGGGCAGACAGTCCACCCAAAACTGCTGAGGCATGGGTCACTCTTCCACAGGGTGCAGTCGTCCAAGGACAGGCTGCTCTAGCCTGAAAGCAGGGGCCCCCTCTCTCCACTGGGTCTTCCACTGGATCACAGCCTCCTCCAGGCATCCACCCACTCCATCATGGGCACCTCCCCCACGAGCTGCAGGTGGATGTCTGCATTCCCTGTGGACCCATATGGGCTTCAGGAGTACAGCTGCTCCACCATGGTCATCACCATGGCCTGCAGAGGAATCTCGGCTCTGGTGCCTGTACCACCTCTTACCCCTCCTTCTCCACCAACCTTGGTGTCACCATGTTGTTTTCCCTATTATGTTCTCACCTCTTCTCTGACTAGAAGAAAAAAACTGTGACTTTGTTTTGATTTTCTTCCTAAATATGTCATCACAGAGGTATCACCAACTTCTCTCATTGGCCCAGTTTTGGCCAGCAGCATGTTCATCTTCAGAGCCATCAAGGATTGGCTCTGCTGGACATGGTGGAAGCTTCTAGCAGCTTCCCAAAGGAGCCATCTTTGTGGCTCCCTTGCTGCCAAAAACCAGGCCATGCCAAACCAATACACATGTGAAGAAAACATTTATATTGACATTTGAGGTACAGACTCTCCCTTGAAATATCTCAGCTACAGAGTACATGTTTATGGACAGAGTTGCTATAGAAGCAGCAAGTTTGAAAAGTTTGGTAGAAATTTTAGATTACATAGGCTCTGACACCAGACTTGTTCTGGGAATACCATTTGGAAGTAAGATTCTAAAATAGAAGGCTTTTAAAGATCTTCCTACTTCTCAGTACTTGGTAATTTCATAAAACATTCACTTAATAAAAAGAACTTTAGTTTAGCAGTGTATGAAATACCTGCCAAAATCTGACTTATAAGTGCTTGGCTCCTGACTGTAATCAAGCTTTTTGTTGAAAGTAGAGTCTCATCCCACCCACTGTGCCTGATGGTCCACTTTTGTTCTCTTAAGCGAATGTTTTTCACTCCATTACAGATCTAGCTTTGAAAAAAAGTTTAAAAATTTAGTGAATTTAAGCTAAAAAAATCTTAAAAAATAAAAAAAGAAAGTTTCTCAGTGACCATACAACCCAAAGATCATATGTAAGCAATTGTTAGTTGGGGGGGAACACCAAACAACGTTTTTATGAAAGCAAAAAGTAACATTTAAATCCTCTTAGAAGAAGTAGACAGCCAGTGTTTTCATTGATGCCATCCAGATCTGCAGTACTGATGTCATACCAATTTTTTGCTATTTGTGTTAAAAGCAGATTTAAGAGCTATACCAGAAATATAGCAGAAGTATAATTGTGATTTCCAGTATTCATAGAATAAGACATAGCCATATCTAATAACAATAGCAGTTTCTACTGGAAATCTATCACCTATTGTGTAAACTTTGTATTTTTGCAATTTATTTTTCATACTTTAATTCCCAAAATTATAAAAGGCAAATTTAGTAGCATAAAACACTTCCACGTTTGGCAATGAGAAGCTTCTTCATATACAACCAAAAACCTAGCAGCACATTTTCAAACATTATTGCAATAATTTCTGGATTACTCTCTCTCCAAATACCCTCCATGCTCAAAACCCCAAAACCAAAGTGCAATACCAATAAAAATGTGTCAAGAAAATAGCCACATTCTTTTCTTTGTAATAAAAAAATAGTACTTTGTCTCAGTCTTAACAGTGCTATACTGTGTCCATCATTTTGGCTTCTTCATCTTTTTGTAGCATTGAATTTAAATTGCAGACACTTCTGTTTATGCAGCCTTGTAGATCATTTGCATTCTGCAACAAATGAAGAATTGAAAGCTTAATCTTAATAATTAAGTCAAGCAATTTTGTCTGTTAAGATAATTTTGTAAAAAAATAATTTCTTAAATAAAACCCTAGACAGCATTATCATAATGTGAATATCAAAAGCTTCTTTGAATTTAGCAAGCATACTATGACCATATTATGAATTTTCTTAGGGTTCAGTTACCAGATCTTACCAAACAAGTACCTTGAGCAAATTTATTTCGAAGTACTTTAAATTGTGTCCCATTTTCTAACATCCAGCTTTTAAAAGCTTTTAAAATTGTCTTTTCAGATGTGATCATCATTAACACTGAAACCAAACACCCCAGTGTTCCAAGATAAAGATAAAAAAATCATAACACAGTGCAAATTTTCCTTAGATTTGATTACCTGCATATTTCCATTATTGGAATTAGTAATTTGCAGTTGAAAGCTCATTTCACCTCCTGTGATTCAAAGTATATTTAATTCTGGTACCTGAAGAGGTTAATGATGCAGTTTTCTATTTAGCACAATTATTCAAGGGCACTGAACTAATGTATGCCTTTTGACACTATGAATTGTGAGAGGTTTCAGAAACAATCTCTCCCCCATACTGTTAATAGTGTACACTAGAACTAGCAGTGCTCCAAGTAGAGACCTATTCCTAGATATCAAAAAGTACGTCTTCTCAAGAGTGTGCCAAAACTTTGCTCCTAATAGAGTTTTTATATTCAATTTTGGAAATAAAAAGTCTACCTGTGATAAAGACTCCAGCCCTTCTACAATACCAGTATAGACACTGGAATTCTCTACTGACATAGCTTGACAGCCTTGAGACTGTGAACAGATTCTCACTCTTGATTTGAATGCTTCGAGCTCAGTTTTAAAAAGTTCCAAATAGCCTTCTTCCCCTGCCTGTAAAGAGAGGAGTGAAATACTTTTCATCTTAGCCAGATTTACTTTTAGTTGTAAGCATACATACTGCTAAAAAGAAGTCCCGAAGTAATGCATATTATATTCATTGAAGGACAGAGGTTTGGACAAGTCAATAACAATATTAGCAGCAGTCAGCCTAAAAAGAAGATTCATTGTTGGAATGCAAGCATCTCTGAGTCCATCAGAGAGAGAAATGAATGTAGGGGTTGAATTAAAGCCTTTAGAGAAATTAAGATCTATTAAGCCACAAAGATATGGAGTAGAAGTGTAGGTTTAAGTTTTAAGTAAGTAGAAATGTAAGTTATAGTTTTAAGTAGGTAGAAATATATTTTAAGTGTTTTAAGAAACTGTGTTAGGTAGTAAAGGCCCTAAGGCCCAGTTTAAAGTTCAGTAACTTAGTTCCGGACATAACAAAAACATAGCAGAACTTTGCTTGCGTTTCTAGAATCGATAGAACTATATGCGTAAATAGAACTATTCACGTAAATAGATAAACTTATATATGTACATTTTTAGTAAGAAAACAGATAGTACATTTGCATAAATAGATGTCCTAGGGTGACGTTATGATGCTTGTATCCCCAATCGTCTGTTCTGTTTATGCTGGATATTATATTCTGTGCCTTCATGACTGGCTCTGAGAGTGAAGGTGGGGAGAAGAAGAAGCATGGAGTTTGTTATCAGCCTGCACTCACTCCTCCACATTCTGCTGGAACACAGAACTCCACTGTGTTGTCTGGGCACGGACGGGGCACAACAGGGCCCTCCTTTGCTTTTTTAGTTAGTTTAGCTAGCTGTTGTAAACTATCAAGTCAGCAGCCAAATTTATAAAAAATAATTTTATAAATTTATTAGATCAACAACCAGACAGAATATTATAAAACCTCCACAGCCAAGACAGTGTCAACCCCAGACTTTGACGCTGGGTGAACCTGGTTCGGACGGACGTAGTGTCAGCGTCTCCCCAGTGGTTCACACCAACTGCTCCAGTGTAAAATGAATGAAGCCACAGGGGCTAGCTTCTTAGCCGGATAGCTGGTTCCCTGCAGGGTAAGCGCCCCAGGCAAGTGGCCCAAGGCCGAACACCTCAGCCCTCTGGAGGCTGGGGTGCCCTAGGCCAGACTGCCGCACAGCCGAGACCCCTAGCAAGCTCAGTGATTGTCAGCTCTTAGTGAAAGTCAGCTCTTTTGTGATTTCAGCTCTTAGCTTGCTGTAGGGGCTGCGGCTGGCTGTGGGTCCTGGAAGGCAGACGAAATGAGAGAGGAGAAGGCCGCCAAGAGTGTTCCACGATGGTTTATTCTGAGGGTCTCGCGAAGGGTCTTGAAGCTGCTCTTCTAAGGAAAATGGGCCCAGACAGCCTCTTTTATAGGGTTAGGGAGGATTGAAAACTGACCAATTGTAAGGGTTAGGGAAACTAGTCTATGGGGTCACAGAGAGATAAGGAGGACCAGAGTGAGGACTCCTGGCACAATTCCTATGACTCAGCAAATACCTATCTCTAAACATCCCTCCACGGGTTCGTCTGCTACACTCCAGGTAGCCAGTTTATATACAGTTTATTCCGCCTGAAGCAGAAATGACCTAAGATTTCTGTTCGTCCCTTCATATGTATAACGGGGCCTATACAGATTCAGACCCATACAAATGTTAGTCCATAGGTTCGGATGGCTGTCTGAGCTCCTCGAAATGGTCTTCTTTTCACTTGTAACCAGAACTTCGCAGGTCCTCCATGTAATCTCTTCCAGGTGCAGTTCCTTGAATGTTTCGGACATTCCTGGGAAATGGCCGCTTATTGCCCGAGAAGGACTCATTCATTCATTAACTGGCATGATTTTATCTGGGCGAGTCCGGGAAATCTTTGAATAGAAAGAAGGCCCTGCTTCTGGCCATGGGGGTCAGAGGCATGGTTGGCTCATATAATTTTTATATAGTTACAAAGCATGAATTATCTCTATCATATACTACACTAGCTGAGGCAGAGAAGTTTTCCCTGGACTGGTTTTCTTTCTCTTTTCTTGGAACTGTTCGGACCTGCTCCTGACTGGGACCTGGGGAAACACCGAGAGCTCACTCTTTGTGGCCACCGGGACCTACTCTGGGCAGCAGCCTTTCCCAGTGCCGGAGGGAGTGATAACAGAGTGACCACTCACAGGAGAGATTTTCTGAGTTTGTCATCTCTTCAGAGTGGCGAATGAATTTTGTCATCTGGTATTGTTCATTTTTTGTGCTGGGGAGTGCTTTGCCTGTTTAAATAAACAGGTTTTTTTCCACTTCTCTCCAAGGAAATTTTTCCCGAACCGGTTGGGGGGAGGGGCCCTGTAGGTTTGCTTTCTGGGGGGGCCCCTTCTGGAGGTTTTCTCCCAAATTTACCCTAAACCAGGACAATAGATAATATTATATATGTTGTTTTTTGGGTAAGAACTGGCACTACTTTTGTACTACTTTCGCACATTAGAATCAACTACAGATTGGTATCGAAAGAATGTTTTAGAATCGTGTTTATAGCTGATTGGTTGTTTTATGTATAAAAATCCCCCTGTATTGGGAAGAGGACAAGAACCACAAGAAGAAGAAGAAAATGATGAAGATGAACTACAACAAGAAGAAAGAAGAAAAGGACTGTGGGGCTGTGGTGGCTGCTGCTTTGGCCTGGGACTCTGTCAGGTAGCTGCTGCTGCTGCCTCTGCTCGGGACTCTACGCCAGAAAGCTTTAACATGGACTTTTTAACTTAGAACTCTTTGTGTAGCAATGTATCTGAACAACTTAGACTACAGTGTGCACCAGCCATCCTGCTTGTAACTGCTCTTATCAGAATTTTCTCAGGGCCCTCTGGAATTCATCGAGGTTACTAATACATAAACTGTGCTAAAATAAGAAAGATGAAACTGAGAAACCAAATTCCAAGACCACAAGACCTCGATAATGGTGGATGGCAAAGCACCTGGACTGTAACAAATCACATATTCTGAGAGGTGCATGCAGAACGCATGGACAAGACAAAGGCACCAATAAGAAATGCGTGACTAGTGTGTGCAGAGAGTTAGAATGTATAAATAAGTGCATAATGTAAACAATGAACAGCTTCTGCTTAATCATATTGGTCCGTTGTCCAGGAGTCCTGAATTTCCCACACTCTTTGCCTTTGAGACTGATGTATTCATGCAATAAACAACTTTATAGCAACCAACAACTGCTCTTGCCTCTTTGAAGACCCCAGTCCCAAGAAAAGCTCGACAATTCAGGTATGATGGTTTTTGTTTGTTTGCTTTGTTTTAAAGACAGACTTTGGCATTTGATAAGTATAGGAACTGAGATATTCATTCATCTGAGAACATGCAAGAACAAAACAAACATATTTTTAACCCTTCCCTTATTCTACCTCAGAAGCCAATACCCTTAAGAGAAAAGGTACTCATGGCAGCACTCACTTCAAAAGCAAAGCATGAATCAAAGTGGGTGTCAGCTTAAGTCCTTAGGGCAGCATTAAGATCAGCCTGACTTGATTCTTCAGTCTTGTGTAACTTAATATAGAACCTGAATCAAACCACAGCTCCAGTCTTCAACACACATCTCTCCCTCTCTCAGCATTTCAGAGCTAACTATCACTGACTGAAGAGAAACAGACTCCAAATTAGGCCCTGCCATGAACTGCATAGAGAGGCATGATGACAAGCAAAATAGGATACTCAGTCCTTAGACACACTCATGATACAGGTAAGTAACATGACCCTCACACATTCACATTTACCAATGTAATTTAGGTGGTGCTTCATTATTCCACACTCCTGTTGCTCCCATGCTATGTTCTGCTTTCCCTCTGGCCTAACAAGAATCTATGGAACTTCCATTCTCAAGACCAGAATTACACAAAACATTCATCCTAGAATGAACTGCCAACAAAACAACACTTCTTTATAAGCTTGATTCAGTCAGTAACATATTTAACCTCCAACCTCCTTCAGAACACTGATACCTTGTAAGGGTAGAAGAGTTCTTCCCAGTGATATACATATTCTGACTTACTTTGGCTTTTTGGAAGAAAAGACGAAAATAGCCTCTTGGATCCACATTACAACTTCTGGCCATTTCTATAATAAACTGCATCACAAGTGCTTGGTGTGCTATTTGTTCCATCAGAGCTCTTTTCTGAAGAGAAAGTACATAATTAGAGAAAATATCTTTAAAAGTATAACTCTATCTAAAATTCAACATAATCTTTGCATTTGATTCTAAAGAGAAAAGAACTGATGCTGAGAGAAGCAAAGAGACTTAATTAGCTACAATTAGATCTAATGTAGTAATGTGTTTTTGAGGCTTCCTTCATTATGGGAAGATATGGAGAAGAGTAATTAAATTGGCTCATCAATCCTGACAGCTTTTCTGTAGTGTAAGTGGGAAACTGCATACTTTTAAGCAGTTTAAAGTTCTTCCTAGTACCTGTTCAGCTTCTAGATGAAAACACCACAAGATGAGATATTTAGCTGTTTCTTCACATACAAGATATGGGTGATCAGACAAAAATCTTTGACTGTCATCCCATCTGCCCAGCATGCCTAATTAAAAAAACACAACAACATTAATTAATACATTCAATATTTCAATGATTTAATGCAGTGAGGACATTATTGAAATTTGAAAACTACTATGGTCTCCTTCATGCTTTATTGATACCTCAGAAGAACTGCATTCTAATCAAACTGAACTGAAATTTTTTGTTGTTTTTAAAACACCACACAATGCTGAAAGACAATTCCAAATCAGGTATGCACAAACTGTAAAGATACAATAGGAATAAGACCTTAACAGTAGCAGCTAGGTATATTTTATTATCTGTCAGTGTTAAAAACAAGTTAATTGTAAATGGTTTTCACACACTGTAGCAAAGTAGTATCTATCCATATTTGTTAAGAATTTGATAGCATGCCTAAGTTGATGGATATACACTCAGTGATTTGACAGAAACGTTCTTAAAGTTCTTGCAAGTAAGACAAATAGAAATGAAAACATAATCATAATCTAAAACTAATATGCTTCTGACATGATTTGCCAGGTTTTAGGAAATACAAAGCTATTTTTATAACCTAGTTCTAGCATTAAGGTCAAAACAGGAGACCAAACTCAGTGGTTGAAAGTTAACTGGAAGACTGAATTGTAGTAAGTAGCATGAAACTACCTTAATGGAAAGAGATGCAGGTTGAAAGCCAGAATTCAAAATTTAAGTAGTGAGATCACCTTTCCCCCCATTGTCCTTCACATGAGTTAATTGACCTAAAATATATATTAGTGATATTTCACTGCTTGCCAATACTAGATACAAAGTTTTACCCTTCCATCACTCATATAAATATATCTTTGAAATTAAAAGTGGTTGCATCTCTACATAGTCGTAACAGTTGTTTTGCAGATATTTGCTTTTTATCATTCATCCCCCTCATGGATTATGAGACAGTAAAATTCCACCTACTTATAGGAGGCAGATACAGACCATCCCAGGTACTTTTACATGCAGGAATTGCATCTCCACTAATGCCCCTATAATGTCTCATGGAACAGCAGAAGAAGTTGCTAGAATTTAATTTTCATGACTTTAAAATTTTTTTTCAGTTCTATATTGGTGCAAGAAATTTTCATTGATCATGGGAATTTAATGACTTGTGTGATTTAGTTTCCTTTACTTTGAAATGTTTATTTGTTATAATGCTGCATCTCCTGTCCTGAGAAACAAGAGTCTAGATACTCTGCTTGACAGATGTTTCATTTGTTAACACCCATTTTGAATAATAATAATAATAATAATAATAATAATAATAATAATAATAATAATAATAATAATAATAATAATAATAATATAATAATATAGACCTACACAAATTCTACAGAAGGTTTAACTGCAAAATGTTGGAAGGAACATACTTACCAAAGTATCTAATCTTTTGTTCATGCTTCTGTATAAATGATTTAGATATATCTTCATCTTCATCTTCTTTTCTTTTATATTTACTAATAAAACTCTAAAGATGAGAACAAAACTATCATAGAATCTCCACATTACCTTTTTGAATTATCGAATTATTTTAATTCATTACTATCTAAAGTGTAATGTTCTAGTTTTAAGCATAGCCCAGCAAACACATATGTAGCCAACACTTAATGTACCCATTAAGGTTATTTACCAAAACATAGCTTGTCTAATTAATAATAGGGTGAAAAACTACTTATCATACTTTTCTTCTAAGCAATAATCTATCTCAAAGTTCAACACACTAGTAGGAACTTACTGATCTATAAATGATAAGAAACATCTATGCAGTCCAGTCCCAATGAAGCTAACTCAGTGGAATTATGAAAAATGATGCATTAATAATTCATATTCAAATTAAGTGCTGAAAACAAAACTGGAATTTACTATGAAGGCAGTTTGTGCTAAAATAATCTTTATTAAGAAATTCATGTTCTCAGAGGTCAATCGTGCATGTTTCAAATGTGAGAATTTGGCATAACAAAGAAGCAAATTTCACGTGAAGAGCAATTGCTCATCCTTGGTTTTGGCAGCAGTTGCTAGGAGGGACAAATGAAATTTCTGATTCCCAATTAAAGGAGAAGTGTCACACATATTTCTTATATCAGTGCAATATGTCCCCTTTAAAAGGGAAAAAAAAAGAAAGAAAACATTCAACACATTACAGTAAGCAGTACGCTAGATATAGAAAACACTCAAGATGAGAAATAAATGAAATATCAAAGGCTTATAATTGTGTTCATAAAAATTAATATGACATACCTTATTAAATACCTCCTTACTGAAAGAATCTGTATTCCATAGATTCTGTCTTTCCCTCTCTATTAGGGCTGCTTCTTTTCTCTTCCATTCTTCTTCTCTTTGTCTCAGTTCTGAAGCTTCAGTCTGTGCTTTGGCATATTCCTGATCCATGGATTCTGAATTATGCAGTGCTAAACTACCAAGTTTCTGCTGGGCTTCTGCTAGATTCCATTTGGATTCTATGGAACTTTTCACAAACTCTTCTTGCTTTTGACAGATTAATTCAATCCCTTGATCATAATTCTGTGTAGAAAACAAAACATGCTGTTTAAGGAAGGAAAACAGATAGAATTTATGAAGCATATAGAAACAGAAGGCTTTGACTCCCAAATAGAACACTGAGATGGAAGGCATCTTAAAAGCAATATTATATTCACAACTGACTAAACATGTTACCAGATGATAAATTGTCTACACCTGGTGAGCTAACACAATGCTTATTCTACCATAACCACTGGCCCATGGAACTGCACAATGCCCATTGTGTAAGGAGAACTGAAAGTTCACCAGCACCAGTGCCCTGCCAACTCAGCCAGGTCGACAGAACGCATGTGTAAAGGGGAGTGAAAATATGTTAATGATTTTGGGGAAATGATTATCATATGTATGTTTAGTCCAGGACAATCAATGAATGCGTATGTAAAACACAGTATATAAACAGAAAGTTCCCTGTAATCAGTACGCACAGCTTTGGGAGGAGCTATCCCCACATGCATCTGGCCAAATAAAGAATGCCTGCTTCTAAATGTTGCATTGGTGTTAAGGAGTTTTTTTATTTTACTGAATTTTTGGTTACAATAATGTAGGAATACAGCTAGAAAGCCGAGCTGGGAGCACTGTCCAGCTCATGACAGAAGTGGATATGTTAGCATTAGTAGTCTGCAAGCCTTGGCAACAGAAAGCAGAACCTCGAAGAAGGAATGCAGAAGTTAGCAGTGTGCTTGGTACCATGTGCTTGGTAAGTAGAACTCATATGAGGTAATGCATACCTGCACTAGTTAGTATGAGGCTTTGAATTAAGCAACGTTACCTAGTTACATAAATGTTATAGCTGTGCTATTTTTAGTAACTGCTGAAAAGGTATATAAGCTCAGCTTTGGGAATCAATAAATGGCTTCATGTGTGCAAACCATGGAGTCCACATCTCTCTCATCAATCGCCATCAAATGGTGCCCTCGTTGTGAGAAAGCAGAGATCGCCTAGCTGTGTGACCGATGACAAGCCCTAAGTGCTGCTAAAAGGAAGCAGGAAAGCTGGCTGGTGACGAACCCCTTTGGATAAAGGAGGTGAGATACCTCTCCGGGATATAGGAGGTTAGCTGATGCAGGGGACAATGGGTCAGGGAATATCTGCCCAGGGAAGAGATGTTTTTGAACTTATGCCTAAGCTGTTGTGACAGCATGGCAAAACTGTACTCTTACATGACTTAAAAGTCCTCTTACGATGGGCAGCTGCTAAGATCCCAGGAATCATCGAGTCCACTGTCTTTACAACAGATCTGTGGGACAAAGCGGGAATTAAGCTATGGGATTCTGTTACCAAGGGGAGTAAAGCAACTGCAGAAATGATGCCTTACTGGCGAGTGATTTTTGAGACCTTAAAGGCTCAAGAAAGCTCCCAGGCTGCAGGGAATACCTGCTCTCCCTCTACGGCAGAAACTTAATGCTCTTCAAAATCTGAAGAGACTGCCGCTAAAGTTGTTCGCTCCTCCTTTACAGCAGTCTCAAAATTCCATACATTCTGAAGAGACTGCATCTCCTTCTCCCACACCATGGCGAACACGACCCTCAGCCTCCGTACTATCTCTTGTGAGGGGAAGGAAGGGGGGCCCTTCTCGCTCTGTAGGGGCTTTTGCTGCTGGCTACGGTCCAGAAAACAGTGAGGAAAGCGAACAGGAGGGTCCCAAGGAGGATCCCTTTAACCCCGGATACATCAATTCTGACAAAGAACCCGATTTATATCCTCCCGACCCTCATGACAACTGGGTATGCTTAAAACAGCAAGCATTAAGGGAGGGAGAATTTGACATTGCTGAAAGAATTGTGGCACCATTAATATATTCAGGCACTGGAAAAAAAACTGCTCATTGGGAACAGCTGTCTTTCCCAGAAATTAAAGAGCTCCGCTGGGCAGCCACAGAGCACAGTATTGGTTCACTGTATTTTACAAACCTACTAGATTCTGTGTTTGCTACTCACAAAATGACCCCACACAATTTAAAAACTCTTGCTCGGCTGCTGCTGTCTCCCACTCAATATGGCTTATGGGAGAAGGAGTGAGAGAAGGGTCTGCCAAGACTTCATATAACTTATGAGGGTCATGCTGATCAGACCCTGGCAGCCCTCACAATCAGGCAGCTTATGGGAACAGGACTGTATACTGATCTTGCTGCCCAGGCAGGAGACCACCCAAGGGAAACCCTTGATGGAGCCCAGGATGCAGCTCGCCAAGCCTTTCTTAAGGTCCCTGATTCAAAAACACCTCAGAAAGCATTCACAACTATTGTTCAGGGGCCTCAGGAGCCCTACATGGAGTTTATTGACTACCTTAAGCAAACACTCGAATGTCAAATAGATAATGCAGACGCTTGTGAAATGCTGCTTTTAAATCTTGCTGTTGAAAATGCAAGCATAGACTGTAAAAAACTCCTTAAGTCCCTGCCTAACCAAGAACCAACCACACTGGGACAATAGACCATCAATACGAAGCTATGGCCACAGCTTTTGCAGCCATCAAAGGTGCCTCTGGAACTTCGGCAGTTTGTTACAGCTGTGGCAAGCCTGGCCACCTTAAAAAAGACTGCTTTGCTCAGAAAGGAGCTAAGCAAAAAACCCCAGATGTATGTCTACGGTGTCGTAAAGGTTGTCATTTTTCTAACCAATGTCTCTGTAAGTATGATTCTGAAGGTTGCCCGATCCAGGGAAACTGGAAATGCAGTGCCGGCTGGCACTGTGCTCTGACACAAATGCCTCAGCCAACACCAGTGCCTCAGCTGCCACCGCAGATGCCAACTCCGCAAGCGCAGCCACCGAGAATACCCAACGGAGTAAGGTATGTTTCTGTGCGGAAGGACATGATTTCCTTTGTTGGAGTCTCTGTGTCAGATGATTTGCTCTGCACTCTACTTGCCTGGGCCAAATTTTATGACTTTCCAGTAGATATAGACACCGCTCTTAGTCCGCAATTGTGGGAGGCATTGGGCTACCGGCTCTTGGAAGAAGATACTAATGGGGATTCCACTGTGCCTCAACTCATACCTGTATGGGGACTCCTGTCCCGTGTCTTCTGAGGCCACACCCAGAGGGAAAGCGAATCAGAAATGGGGGCCTCAGACAGCGACGATGTTGCCTCTGGGGGCGCTGACACCCCGGGGGGAGGATCGGTGGGCTGGGTGGCTGCTGGTTTTTTTCTGGCTCCGTGCAGACCAGCGGGAGATGTGGGGACCCCCCACAGAACCTACCTCTCACCTAGAGATTATGTTCTGCTGAAATATCCTCACCCCTATGATTCTGTGAGACCAACATATCCCCCTCCTGCAAAACTGGCACCACCAAGCGCGATAGCCACGTCCCAGCTGTGCCCGGGAGATGGCCCCTCCCCATTTATGCTGCTTTCGGTCCCTCCACCGCTGCTGGTGGTGCCAGAACTGTTGCCGCTGAGCCCAGCGGATCAGTTTTCCCCTGCCCCACAAAGAGCGGCTGGCAAGCTGCTGCGAAAGCTGTCACCTCTCCAGCTACCGGTGATGCCTGCCTATGCTCCCCAGAAGGCAGCAGATATGTCTGTGTTTTGTCCAGCCTCACACCACCCAGCAGGACGGCCTTGCGCTGCCCCACAAGCCACTTGGCCCCGCCTGCCGGCCCTGCCTTACCCCCCCTGCAAGCCAGGGACCGACTCTTTCATGGCCAGCAGGAGCTGCTTCTCCCAACTCAGATCCTCTCCCCCACCCCCTGCACCATGGGTGAGGGCAGAACCACCTCCATCATTGTCGGTCTGCCCAGGCAGGAGACCACCCAAGGGAAACCCTTGATGGAGCCCAGGATGCAGCTCGCCAAGCCTTTCTTAAGGTCCCTGATTCAAAAACACCTCAGAAAGCATTCACAACTATTGTTCAGGGGCCTCAGGAGCCTACATGGAGTTTATTGACTACCTTAAGCAAACACTCGAATGTCAAATAGATAATGCAGACGCTGTGAAATGCTGCTTTTAAATCTTGCTGTTGAAAATGCAAGCATAGACTGTAAAAAACTCCTTAAGTCCCTGCCTAACCAAGAACCAACCACACTGGGACAATAGACCATCAATACGAAGCTATGGCCACAGCTTTTGCAGCCATCAAAGGTGCCTCTGGAACTTCGGCAGTTTGTTACAGCTGTGGCAAGCCTGGCCACCTTAAAAAAGACTGCTTTGCTCAGAAAGGAGCTAAGCAAAAAACCCAGATGTATGTCTACGGTGTCGTAAAGGTTGTCATTTTTCTAACCAATGTCTCTGTAAGTATGATTCTGAGGTTGCCCGATCCAGGGAAACTGGAAATGCAGTGCCGGCTGGCACTGTGCTCTGACACAAATGCCTCAGCCAACACCAGTGCTCAGCTGCCACCGCAGATGCCAACTCCGCAAGCGCAGCCACCGAGAATACCCACACGGAGTAAGGTATGTTTCTGTGCGGAAGGACATGATTTCCTTTGTTGGAGTCTCTGTGTCAGATGATTTGCTCTGCACTCTACTTGCCTGGGCCAAATTTTATGACTTTCCAGTAGATATGACACCGCTCTTAGTCCGCAATTGTGGGAGGCATTGGGCTACCGGCTCTTGGAAGAAGATACTAATGGGGATTCCACTGTGCCTCAACTCATACCTGTATGGGGACTCCTGTCCCGTGTCTTCTGAGGCCACACCCAGAGGGAAAGCGAATCAGAAATGGGCGGCCTCAGACAGCGACGATGTTGCCTCTGGGGGCGCTGACACCCCGGGGGGAGGATCGGTGGGCTGGGTGGCTGCTGGTTTTTTTCTGGCTCCGTGCAGACCAGCGGGAGATGTGGGGACCCCCCACCGAACCTACCTCTCACCTAGAGATTATGTTCTGCTGAAATATCCTCACCCCTATGATTCTGTGAGACCAACATATCCCCCTCCTGCAAAACTGGCACCACCAAGCGCGATAGCCACGTCCCAGCTGTGCCCGGGAGATGGCCCCTCCCCATTTATGCTGCTTTCGGTCCCTCCACCGCTGCTGGTGGTGCCAGAACTGTTGCCGCTGAGCCCAGCGGATCAGTTTTCCCCTGCCCCACAAAGAGCGGCTGGCAAGCTGCTGCGAAAGCTGTCACCTCTCCAGCTACCGGTGATGCCTGCCTATGCTCCCCAGAAGGCAGCAGATATGTCTGTGTTTTGTCCAGCCTCACACCACCCAGCAGGACGGCCTTGCGCTGCCCCACAAGCCACTTGGCCCCGCCTGCCGGCCCTGCCTTACCCCCCCTGCAAGCCAGGGACCGACTCTTTCATGGCCAGCAGGAGCTGCTTCTCCCAACTCAGATCCTCTCCCCCACCCCCTGCACCATGGGTGAGGGCAGAACCACCTCCATCATTGTCGGTCGCCACAGCCGGACCAGTCACATCGTCATCTGCCTTGTTGTCAGCCATGGTGCCTGCATAGATGGCCAGTAGCTGCACCCATTGTCAGCACCTGCCGGTGAGCATTTGTTCCAGCCAACGTCACACCCCCAACAGCTTTCCCCCCCATTTCCAAGGCACCTGCACAGATGACAGCGACCAGCAGCGTCTCTCCAATCGCTAAATCACACAACACGAGCTGTGTTCCCTTTAGTGCTCCCCCCTTTAGTTGTGGAACAACTGCCTCCTCCTACTCCCTGCATGGCAGCTGACTTGGTTGACTTAATGTCTTTTGCAGCTTTGCCATTGCAGCCTGCACCAGTGGCAGCCACACCTGCAGCCCCCATGGCAGTGCCAGAACTGCCGCTGCCCACGGCCACGCCTCCAGCTGCGCTATCCACAGCTAGGCCCCTAGCTGCGGCACCACGGGCGGCCAGCCCCCCCACAGCAGGGCTTGTAACCAGCCCCTCGGCTTTGCAGTCTGCAGTCAGTCCTTTGACTTCAGAGCCTCCAGCCGACCCATCACTTCCCGCTGCCCGCAGGCTGTCCTCCCCATCCCTGGATAGGGACAGCAACAGTGATGAATGCCAACAGCCAGTCCCCCAGCAGGGGCGTGCCCTGGTGGCAGAACGCTGGCACCAACAGGTGGTGTCATCGTCCCTGAGTAATCTTTTGACTTTGCCCCCATGTTGGGGAACTGTACACCTCAAGAACCCTCGCCATTTTTGGGAAGCAGTTAAGATGCAAGCTTTAGAGACTGGGGATTGGAACCTGTTAGAAAGGGTGGGAATGCCATGCTGTGAAGCTGACACGACACCAGATCCAGGGGAAGGGGACACAGATGTCAGTCAAACAATCCAGCATCTGTGGAGGAGACACAGGTGGTTCAGGAAGACAATGTTCCACCACAAAGAGTGATTCAAGCTTTTCCCGTGCATAAAGCTGTCTCAAATACAGGACATGCTGACAGGCATGATGTGATTGCCTGGCGGGTAGTTCAAGATTTGCAAGATAAGATGGCAAAATATGGCCTTGGCTCTGCAAAGTTATGCAAGTTCTCAGAGTGCTAATCACAGTCCTGCTTGTTCAATTTGATATTAAACATATAGCTCAAATATTGTTCCAGCCTGTGCAATTTAGGGTTTTTCTGGAACACTGGAGGCAAGTTGCTGAAAGGATTGCAGCAGAAAACAGGCAATAACCTCAGGGAGATCCTAGGTTTTACATGGGAATGGACGTTCTCCACGGAGAACAGGCCTTTTCCAATCCTGGTCTTCAGGCTACCTGGGACCCTGCCATTCTTGAGCAGAGTCAAAGGGTAGGATTTAATGCATTGCTATGAACTATAGAAATGGCCTCTCCCAAGCCATGATATGCAACAATAACTCAAGGAGTAAATGAACCCTTTCTGCCATTTGTTGAGAAACTTGCAGCAGTCCTGGAGAAACAGGCTGAGGATGATATCTTGAGGCAGGTTTTAGGCAAGCAGTTAGCGCAGGACAAAACCCAGCTCACACGGTCCATGTGCCTCAAGGCTTCAAAATTCCCCCCACTCTGTTTGGAGAGCAACGTGCAAAAGATCTAGAGTCCTGAGATGCTCCACAGGAAGAAGGGAGACTGTTGCAGTACGTGGATGATCTTCTAATAGCCACTCAGACGAGGGAAGCATGTGTGGCCTGGACGGTAAGCCTTTTGAATTTCCTAGGACTCCAAGGATACAGAGTATCAAAGAAAAAGGCACAGGTAGTGAAACAGAAAGTAATCTACCTGGGGTATGAGGTCAGTGCTGGGCAACAGACTTTAGGGCATTCTCACAAGGAAGCCATATGCCAAACCCCGAAACCCCAGACAAGAAAGGAACTTGGAACCTTCTTAGGCATGGCAGGGGGGTGCTGGCTGTGAGTTTATATGGACTGCTCATCAAAGCCCTCTATGCTCTTATTGCCAATGGAAACAGAGATCTCCAGTGGACAAAAGAAGCCACACAGGCCTTTCACCAGCTAAAGAGTGCCCTCATGTCAGCTCCAGCTTTGAGACTTCCAGATGTAAGTAAACCATTCTTTCTATTTTCCTATGAAAAACAGGGAATTGCCTTGGGAATACTGGCTCAGGACTTGAGTCCATACCGGAGGGCAGTTACTTACTTCTCCAAGCAACTAGATGCAACAGCCAAAGGATGGCCAGGTTGCCTCAGAGTTGTAGCAGCAGTCGTGCTGAATATTCAAGAGGCACGCAAGTTTACCCTGGGACAAAAAATGACTGTGCTAGTGTTCCCACCCAGTGTCCACAGTACAGGAAGTGAAGGGCAGCCACTGGCTTTCACCACAGAGGTTCCTGAAATACCAGGCCATCATGGTAGAGCAAGATGATGTAGAGATAGTGGTAACTCATATTGTCAACCCAGCTTCCTTTCTCAGTGGAAATCAAGGAGAAGCAGTACACCACGATTACTTGGAAACCATTGAAATTACCTACTCCAGCCACCCAGATTTGAAGGACACTCCTCTGAATGATGCAGAGACCTGGTTCACTGACGGGAGAAGTTACGTTGCCAGTGGAAAGCGACATGCTGGATATGCAGTGACCACCTGCAGAAGGGTAATAGAATCTGCACCCTTACCAACAGGCACCTCTGCGCAGAAGGCCGAGATAATTGCACTGACGCGTGCCTTGGAAATGTCAAAAGGAAAGAGAATAAACATCTATACAGACTCGAGGTGTGCATTCGGAGTCGTGCATGCACATGAAGCCATCTGGAAAGAGAGGGGACTGATGACCTCACAGAGAAAGAACATCAAACATGCACAAGAGATAATCCAGCTGCTGGAAGCAGTTCACCTGACTGAAAAGGTAGCAATTATGCATATTGAGGCATGCCAGAGAGTGAGCTCAGAATTAGAAGAAGGAAACGAGCTGGCAGATAGAGAGGCAAAGGAAGCAGCAAAAGGTGAGGTAACTATTGAAGGAGCCCTAATTCCAGATGGACAAATTTCCCTTGAAGGTAAGCCAGAATATAATAAGAGAGAAAATTAATTGAAGATCAGAAAGGGACACATAACCATGAAGGGTGGGCTACCATTGAAAAGAAGCTGGTAATCCCTTCCCATTTATTGTGGTCACTAGTAAGAGAAGAACACCAGAAAGCACACTGGGGAATAGATGCCCTATACACCTACTTGATTGAAAGAATCGTTGCTAAGAATTTACATGCCACTATTACTCAAGTGACCCGACAGTGTAATCTTTGCCTCCAGACAAGCTCAAAAATACCCCCAAGCCAAAACTCAATCAGACTGGGAGAGGCCATTGGCCTGGACAGCAGTGGCAAATTGACTTTTCAAAACTCCCAAGGAAAGGGGTGTATTGGCATTTATTGGTGTTGACAGACACATTTTCAGGGTGGCCAGAAGCATTCCCCACCAGAACTGTCAAAGCTCGAGAGGTGACCAGGGTATTATTACAAGAAATAATACCACGCTTTGGAGTTCCAGCCACAATATCCTCGGAGAGAGGATCACATTTCATTTCCAAAATAGCTCAAAAGATAAGTAGCCACCTGGGCATAGATTAGGCAGCCCCAAGCAAGGGGCCAGGTGGAGAAAATGAATCATTTAATTAAGCAGCAGATTTTAAGACTGGGGCAGGAAGTTAATCTACCCTGGACCCAAGCTCTTCCACTGGCACTATTGCGAATTCAAACTAAACCTCAGGCTAAAGAAAAGCTGAGTCCTTTTGAAATTCTTTATGGAAGACCATATGGAATAGAAAAGGGAATGCCCACCCACACTGGAGAGGTAACACTAGCCACCTACATGATGGCTTTAAGCAAACAGCTCAGAGAAATTGAGAAACACATGGCTACAACTCAAAGCAAGGAGTTAGATGAGCCAGTACATAACATACAACCTGAAGATTATGTATATGTTAAGTCTCTTACAGAGAAGACTTCAGAGCCACAGTAGGAGGGACCATTCCAGGTGCTTCTCACAACCTTCACCGCAATAAGGATCAAAGAGCAGAATGCCTAGATCCATCACTCTCGAGTGAAGAAGGCCCCAGAAGCCTCTTAGAGAGTGACACCAAGAGACAATGAACTGAGATTAAAACTTACTCAGGCAAAATGAATATATTGCGGTTGGGGGTAGTTCATACTTTCACTTACAGAATTGTTTTGTATATAATTATAAGTGAAGTCTTAGAATTAGAGAGTACCTCTATTCAAAGCAGTGCTGAATGGCCTTGGTCCCAGGCTTTTTATCAGTATACTAGATCCATGAGAGAACTTTCTGAGATAAAAGATTTAAACAGTTTAAACCTATCCACTGTACTAATTCACAGAGATAAAGTATATGAAGAGCAGGAGTGGCAGGAACAGGAACTGTAGACACTTCAAGAGAGTTGCTACTGCAAATTAACATCTGAAAAATCCAACCAGCCTGCTCCTTTTTCCTAAGAACATCCTTTGAGGGCTGGACAAGGTGGTTACAAAGAAAGATATACCTCAGGAGCAGAAAAAGAAAGGATCTAACTGAGATAGTAGAGACAAAATTGGGAGTTTTAAATGCAATTGATTAAGAAATACTGATGAATAAGCTGGCCACTGCAGCAGGTGGACTAACATCATTGAAGCAGCCTTTACAGTCATCTCTATTGGCATTAAGAACTAGCCAGTGGCAGATTTCAAATGTACTACCAAAGTAGGAAAAGGCCAGGGACCAAGACCACAAGTTAATAGTAGAAGCACTTTGTACAGTTCAAGATAATGTGTCTTTAGCTTTCAGTTGTATACAAGCACTGTTATAGATGCCGGCAACAGTAGCTCTGATCATATGGGAAGGGGGTGAAGGTAATTTTCCAGCTGAAATTCAGAAAGTTGTCTGAGATAATGCAATTGATTTTGAAAGGAAGTTTCAATCCTGGTGGACTATAGTAAATTTCACCTATGATCCTGCTTCTAATGTAGCCACTGCCTTTGTGCTTACTATACGTAATGACACTGTTTACATTATCCACCCCATCCTTGCACTAGGATTAAATCATGAATAAACAATACTCTACCCTTCAGAACATAGAGTGTGAGCATGAAAGGTGAATGAAGAGTGGCAAACAGTAAACTTAGAATCCTGCATTACTAAGGAACAACTAAGATTCATTTGTAAAAGCAATAAATACTATTGATGCCTGAGATGTGTGTCTAGACACTGAACAGAGTAATTGCCACTTTGAGATTCATCCAGTCACTGATCAGAAAACTGTGCTCGTATGTACTAGTAAAAGTTGTGTATGCCTGAGAACTGCTTGTGCTGCTGTAAAAATTGGTAACAAGGATGTTATTTTGTCTGGTAGAAATCATTCTAATTTTTGTATTTGTAATTTTGTTAAGATTATCGAGTGTGATTTTTCATATGTGGCCCCAGTGACATCCCACCAGTTGATTAATACCAATAACAGAATGTATCACAGACTGTCACCTACTCCTATTAGAATAGACCTCACATTGGCAAAACAATTAATTAAACACCAAAGACTTATTAGAGATTTTGAAGAAAACCCAAGAAAACAGAAGCCCCTCATTACTGTCCAACATGATACAAAAGAAGTAACCAGAATTCCGCAAAGAATAAAACAACACGCAGATCATCACTGGTGGGATGTAATCTTTAGGTGGTCGCCAACTGCAAACAGAATCTTTAAGAAGCGTGTGTCGTCCGTTTGTGGTTTTATTAATATTAGTTCAAGTAAGTTTAGGGTTATCCTTTTTATTGTTAATTTAGAATTGGAGAATACTACAGCGTTAACCTCCTTATCAAATGTACATGGTAAAGCACTAAAGCATGCTTATTGTGATAGGAATCTGCATGAAGTAAAAGAATTTACTTATTCCTTTTAGGAAAGGGGGGAATGAGGCAGAGTAGAAATTTTCCAGGGTAGAAATCCATTTTGATTTAGGTGAAATGTACATCTTAGAGTTAAGTCTGTAGCTTGCTGTTTAGTCTGACTGCCAATTCTCTTGAAGGGCCTGTGCTTGGAGAGACTGCTTCAGCTGAAGGACAAGAGATAAGGGGGGAGGAGGGGAGCAGACAGAGCAGGGCAAGCTGACCCAGGAGTTCCTTCTAGTGGCAAGTGTCACCGAAATCAGTGGAATGAATATGTATGAACCTATTGTGAAATTGTATGTGATATTGTTCACAAGGGTCCCAGGATGATGGAAGAGACGAGTAAGTTGACTCCATGTGTCAGAAGGCTTGATTTATTATTTTATGATATATAATATATTAAAACTATACTAAAAGAATAGAAGAAAGGATTTCATCAGAAGGCTAAGTTAAGAATAGAAAAGGAATGAATAACAAAGGCTTGTCTCTGACCGAGACAGTCTGGACAGGTGAACTGTGATTGGCCCTTAATTGGAAACAACCAGATGAGACCAATCACAGATCCACCTGGTGCATTCCATAGCAGCAGATAAGAATTGTTTACAGTTTGTTCTTGAGGCCTCTCAGCTTCTCAGGAGGGAAAAATCCTAAGGAAAGGATTTTTCATAGAACATGTCGGTGACAATTGTATGCATATGTATTTGAGAGGGAGATAAAAAGGGACCTGAAGTTCCCAGAAGTATGCATGTCATTTTAGTGGAACAATTCCCACATGCGTCCAGTGCTGTAATAAACGTGCCGACTTTACAACTTTCACAAAAGTTGTAGAGTTTTGTTTATCTCCGCAAAACAGTGCCTAAGGGCAGGCAGGTCATTATGCAAACCAATGTAACTCTAAATATCATGCTAATGGACAACGTTTGGCAGGCCTGGGAAATGAGAGGATGAGCGCACAGGGGAACTGCGCTCTGACACAAGTGATTCCTCAGGGCATGGCACTGGCACAGGCCTGCTCAGTCAGTTTGGGGGCAGCACCCACAGCTCCACCAGGGTGGATGTACAAACCGCATCCGCAGTCATCTTAGAATCCTGTCATGAACATAAGGTTCCTTTGGACGTTTTCAGACCTTTGGGACAAGGACTGAGCGCACTGCTTGTGGGAAGATCTAGTGTCACCCACCAAGGAATCTTTGTTCACCCAGGTGTTATTGACTCTGACTTTTCGGGTCAAATTTGTGCCATGGTTTCCATGCTCATCCCCCCATCAGTATTCTGGCAGGGACTTGGATTGCTCAACTTGTGCCTTTTCAGTCATGTGTCCCCAGGACTGGCCAGCGGACTCATGGGAATGGTAGCTTCGAATCCACGGGACTGCCACAAGTCTTCTGGTCTGCAGATATTTCTGCTCAGCGACCCCAGTATGATGTGTACCCTGACTCTACCAGGTGCCTGCCGAATACCCGGCTTCAAGGTTTGATCGACACAGGGGAAGATGTGACAGTCATCTCCTTCTCTGTGTGGCCTCCTACATGGCCTTTGGCTTCCGTAGGGTTGGCCATCCAAAGGTTGGGGGGTGCAGTGCAGACCTTTGTAAGCCAACGGTCTGTGCTGATCAGAAACATGGATGGGCAGACAGCTGCAGTTCGGCCCTGTGTCACTCCAGGTCCAATCAGTCTCTGGGGGTGGTATGTATTGGCAACCTGGGGGGTACAAATTGGGACGGATTTTTAATTGAGGCCACTGCACTAAAGGGTGGAAAATATCCTACACTGCCTTTACGGTGGCTGGTGGACAAACCCATTTGGGTACACCAGTGGCCCCTGACAAAAGAAAAATTGGTCACCCTTCATGAATTGGTTCAGGAACAACTTCAGCAGGGACACACTGAGCCTTCCACTAGTCCCTGGAATACTCCTGTCTTTGTGATAAAGAAAACAGAGAGTATGAAAACAACACCTGCAGGTTGTTTATAATAATAAGCTATCATTGTTTATCTTCAACTCCCTAAAGTCTCTCATGTCGATTCTGGGAAAACTTATCTAGTTTTCTCTCTCTCTGACCAGGCTGTCACATCCACACCCCCCCAGAGACAAACCTTTCCTCCATTTTCTAAAGGGGTCGTCAGCTTAGAAATGGTAATGTCACCAATTTCCACCACCCCCTCAGGCATGTTAGCCACCTTCCACATGTGCCACATGTTAGGGCTCAGACCATGCAGGAATTTTCAATGCAATGTCAGAAAATCGATTTGTAGCATAAAATCCAGATAAAATTGAGGCACAAAAAAAAAATTAAATTGGTTCCTCACAATCCCAAAGTTGTTTCATGTCTGCTTCAGAGTAAGAAGGCTCTACAGAGGGATCTGGACAAGCTGGATCAATGAGCCAAGGCCAATTGTATAAGGTTCAACAAGACCAAGTGCCAGGTCCTGCACTTGGGTCACAAAAACCCCATGCAGCACTACAGGCTGGGGGAAGAGTGGCTGGAAAGTGGCCCAGTGGAGAAGGACCTGGGGGTGTGTCCTGGTTTGAAAAGGAAGTGAGCTTTTGGGAGTTTGTAGTCAAACCAATCAGTGCTGAGATTTTATTATTGGCACATGGTGTGGCCTCTGAGAACACAGGGGGTTAAAAGCAGAGAATTCCCAGGGGAAAGCTCTCTTGGTTCCAGTCCATGAAAGAGGTCAGACCTCCCCTGCCCAGCTGTGGGCTGGGTGGGGGAGGGGAAGCCATGCGGCCGGGGTGAGGTAGGCCGTAGCCTTGGACAGAGAAGGGAGGTGAAAGCCCCTGCAGAATGGAAGGGTGGAGGAACACTGAGAGGTATCGGGCAGTGCCCCCCCTTCCTGCCCCGCCCCCCCCCCCCAGGAAGAAGAGAGAGAGAGAGAGAGAGAATCTGTCCCTGTGCTGCCTTGAAATTTGATATCATGTGCTGGCAGCCCGCTGAGAAGGTGCCCAGCCACTGTGGGAGCTCTAGACAGGCAGAGCCTGAGATTTTAACCCTTTTCTTGGATGATGGAAACCTTACAAATACTGATCCTCCTGAATCTGAATGAGATGAAATAGGAGGAAATGGGCAAGTGTGATGAAAGTTCGTGCAAGTGAAAGATGTCAGAAGAAGTTGAGAAGAATCCTAGGTGGGAGGAGATGATGGAGTGGCCTTTGGCTGGATTTTTCTTGCATAGCCATGGACAGAACCATTTTTTTTTCCTGTGACACAGAGACTGCATTTAGGGGGAGGCAATGGCTTGGAGCCAAGAGAGTGCAGTGATGTTATGTGAAGGAGTGGCATGAACAGAGACGGATGAAGAGGGTAGTGCCCCCTGTCTTCAGCAAAGAAGATCTCTGTTCTCGAGACCCCTCAGCCCCGGGGGTGAATTTGGGGGGCACAGGTGTCCCAAAAGTGAGACACTGTTGCTTTTATGGAACTGGGCAAAGCATCCTTAAAAGGGGAACCCTAGAAGCAGCTCTGGTCTATGTGCAGTGGTGAGAGCACTGGACGTGGAAGGAAGATGTCATGATGGCAAATGTTCACTGGGCGGTGCCACGTGTGACATGGAAATACAAGAGGTTTCAACTGTGTTTCCAGGGGAAGCCTGTGGTGCAAGAGGGACTCCTCTCTTCTTGATGAGCTGAGAATTGATTCTCTGAAGGGTGGTAATGAACTGAGAGTTGATTATCTGAGGGGTGGTAACTTGATTGATAATCCAAGGTTTTGTCTCATTGCGCTTGTTGGAAATTTGGTGGGCGGAGGAGGAATGTTTTTGGACGGTTTTCATTCTGAGTTCTCTGTGTGTGTTTCTTTTATATATTGTAAGTTAATAAAGTTTTGGGGTTTTTTCCTTTATTCCTAAGTTGGAGCTTGCTTTGCTCTATTTCTGGTCACATCTCACAGCAGACACTAGGGAGAATATATTTTCATGGGGGCACTGGCATTGTGCCAGCATCAAACCATGATGGGATGCCGGTCAACAGCCAGATGGATGTGAACAAGAGTGTGCCTAGGTGGTCAAGAAGGCCAATGGCATCCTGGTCTGTATCAGAAATAGTGTGGCCAGCAGGACCAAGAATATTAACTGAATTTATTACTAACAAGACTAACAGAGTAGGATAATGAGAAGTAAAATAAGACCTTAAAAAACATCTTCCCCCCACCCCTCCCTCCTTCCCAGCTCTCCCTCCTCCCCCACATTGGTGCAGGGAGACAGGGAATGGGGGTCATTTCATAACATGTTGTTTCTTCTGCTGCTCAGGGAGAGTCTTTCCCCTGCTCAAACATGGGGTCCCTCCCACAGGAGACAGTTCTCCATGAACATCTCCAACATGAGTCCATTCCACAAGCAACAGATCCCTGTGAAATGCTGCAACATGAATCCATCCTACGGGCAACAATCCTCCGCAAACTGCTGCAACGTGGGTCACTCTTCCATGGGGTGCAGTCCTTCAAGGACAGGCTGCTCCAGTGTGGGTCCCCTATGGGGTCACAAGTCCTACCAAGAAACCTGCTCCAGCATGGGTTCCTCTCTCCATAGGTCTTCAGGTCCCTGCCAGCATGGGCCTCCCACAGGTTCATAGCCTCCTCTCAGGCATCCACCTGCTCTGGTGTGGGTCTCCTCCACATGCTTCGGGTGAATCTCTGCATCCCATGGACCTCCATAGGCTGCAGGGGGACAGCTGCTTCACCATGGTCTTCATCACTTGCTGCAGGGGAATCTCAGCTCCAGCACCTGGAGCACCTCCTGCCCCTTCCTTCTGCACTGACCTCAGTGTCTACAGAGTTGCTCCTCTCACATATTCTTGTTCCATTCTTCTCTGGTCCCAATTACAACTGCACAATCCTTTCTTTTTCTTCTTCTACTTAAATATGTTATCACAGAGGCATTATCACCATTTCTAATTGTCCCAGCCTTGACCAGCTGTGAGTCCATCTTTGGAGCTGCCAGGGATTGGCTTTATTGGACATGGGGGAAGCTTCTATCAGCTTCTCACAGAAGCCACCCCTGTAGCCCCCTTGCTACCAAAGCTTGGCCATGCATACCTGATATAATGGGACATGGAAAATGACTGGATGGGACATGAGCAATTGCTGGACATAACAGATAACAGTGTGAGAAGCTGACAAATGTTACAGGCCGTGCCATGAGGGATGGCTGAATTGCACAGGTGGTTAAGGAGGTGTGATGTGAGAAACCGCCAGGCTTCACAAACACCTGATGTAGAGCACTGGGGACCTTTTGGGGACCAGAACTTTGCAAAGACAACAGTGCCTGAGTAACCATATCAGTAATATCATATAAAGCCAAGAGTGCCTAGGGACCAGTATCAGAAATAAAGAATTTGGGCACGGACATAAAATGGGGACCAGTAGGGAAACAGTAATGAAGGATGGGTTGTTTATTTGGGAAGACACTGGAGTAGAGAAATGGAGGGACAAGAGTAGCAAAAAGGAAGGCAAATAACAGAACCAGCTATACAGCTATTGTACTCATGAACATATTGATACTTCCAATAGCGGTGTTAATCTTTGCTCTTACTACATTGTGGTGGATTGACCTTGGCTGGCTGCCAGGTGCCTACCAAGGCACTCTATTACTCCTCTTCCTCCTCAGCAGGACAGAGAGGGAGAAAATGAGATGAAAAATATCACAGGTGGAGATAAAGACAGGGAGATTGCTCGCCATTTACTACTATGGACAAAACAGACAGAATCAGAATGGTTGAGGTTAGAAGGGATCTCCACTGGTCATCTGGTCCAAACCCCCTGCTCTAGCAGGGCCATCTAAAACCAGTTGCCTAGGACCATGTCCAGATGATTTTTCACTATCTCTAAGAAGGGAGATTCCACAAATCCACTGAGAAACTTGTTCCAGAGCTCAGTCACCCTCATAGTAAAAGAAGTGTTTCCTGAGGTTCAGATGGAACCTCCTGTGTTGCTGTTTGTGCCCACTGCCTCTAGTCCTATCACTGGGCACCACTAAAAAGAGCCTGGCTCTGTCTTCTTTACACCTTCCTTTCAGGTATTTACATACATTCATAAGATCCCTCCAAAGCCTTCTCTTCCCTAGGGTAAACAGTCCCAGCTCTCTCAGCCTCATTTGTGAGGTGCTCCAGTGCCATAAATATCTTTGTGACCCTTTGTTGGACTCTCTCTAGTCTCTCTTGTACTGGGGAGTCCAGAACTGGACACAGGTGTGACCTCACCAATACTGAGCAGAGGGGAAGGAACACCTTTTTCAACCTGTTTGGCAATGCTTTGTCTAATGCAGCCCAAGATACCATTAGCTTTCTTTGCAGCAAGGGCACATTGCCCGATCACACTCATTTTGGTGTCGACCTGTGGTCCCCCCAACCAGGCTTGCTCTACAATCTCAGGAGCTCCTGACAAGCCTTAACCAAACCATCTGAGTGGTAAAGTGCTCCTTTACTGTACCTGTTGGGCAGTGAAACATCCCTGACCACATGAGGCATGATCAAGGTTGGAACAACACTGACCATAAAAGAAACATCAGCTGCCCAAGCAAAGTGGGGAACAAAGAATAATCAGTCATCCTCTGACAGCCTTGGAACATTCTCTACCTGAATCATAGCCCAAGTGGAATGGCACCATTGCTGATGGAGTTTTCGAAACTCCAGTGTCACCGCTGCTGGAGTTTTGGGAACAATTTTCAGACATTTTGGAAACTTCAGTAATTACTGACCCAAGGATGGAAATGTTGGCATTTGGCATTTAAGAGCCATTCAGGAAAGGGAGGTGGAGCTTCCTTTGTTCCTGAGTGACTGATTATAAGAGGCCTCTGGGGAGAGCGGCAACCAGGAATGTGGTGACCAGGAGCAGGAAAACAGGGGCGTGGCATGTGTCTGGGGTGTGATCACAGCAGTTTGAGCAGCAGTTTGCGCAGGCAAGGCAAGCAGGCAGGGTTGCAGGTTTTCTTGCTAATAAGGTGTGCTGTGTGTTGTTTGAGGTGTTTCTGTTGGCTGCTTGATTTTGGGCTTTCTGCTAGTAATGGTTTTAACATGGTCGAAAACTGTGGTTGGTACAAGTGTACGTGACCGAGTGGAGCCCTCCAAAAAGGATGTGTACAGGCCCATTCCTGCTTGGAGTGTTTGAGCCTATCGGTGGTTTCAGGGAGCATTGTGGAGGAGGCCTGCCTACAGTGTGAAAAGGTGAACGACCTCCGTTTGCTGGTGGCTGAGCTTAGGGAGGAAGTTGAAAGATTAAGAATGAGGGAAAGTGAAAGGGAAATAGACTGGTGGAGTTCAGCCCTTACATCTCTAAGGGAGGCCCACCAAGAGTCAGAGAACTCATATGCCTCTCACTCTCAGGCAATAGAAGGGCACCTGGTAGATGAAGGGGAGTGGAAATGGGTCCCTGCTTGGGGAGGTAATACTAAAAATTCCTCCTGACCTCCATCCCCTAGCCAGGTGCCACTTAAGAAAAGGTATGAGGCCCTGGATCTATAGAGCCAGCCAGATGATTTAGAAGAAAATTATCTGCCCAGCGAGCCACCCAGTTATGATTCATTTCGAAGACAGATCACCACCTCTAACATCAAGAAGGGTAATCGTAGTGGGTGATTCCCTTCTGAGGGGAACAGAGGGCCCCATATGTCGACTGGACCCATCCCACAGAGAGGTCTGCTGCCTCCCTGGGGCCCAGGTACAAAATATCACTGAGAGACTTCCTGGGCTGATTCAGCCCTCTGATTATTACCCACTGCTGATACTCCAAGCTGGCAGTGATGAAATTGAAAAGAGGAGTGCCAAGACAATTAAAAGGGAGTTCAGGGCACTGGGACAAGTGGTTGATAGGACAGGGGCACAGGGAGTGTTCTGCTCAGTCCCTTTGGTGGCAGAGAAAAATTATGAAAGAAATAGAACACACATCATTACCAAGTGGCTCAAGGGTTGGTGTCATCAGCAAAATTTTGGATTCTTTGAACATGGGGAAACGTTACGTCACCTGCCCTACTGGAACCAGATGGGCTCCATCTCTCCGTTAAGGGCAGAAGGTTTTTAGCTCATGAACTGACAGAACTTGTTGAGAGGGCTTTAAACTAGGTCTGAAGGGGGAAGGGGATGCATCTGGGATGTCTGGAAGTAGACCCAAGGGTGTTAAGCATTAGTTAGGGGTGAAATCAGTAGCCCAGCTGAGGAGCATGTATACCAATGCACGCAGCACAGGTAACAAACAAAAAGAGCTGGGGGCCATGGTGCAACAGCAGAACTATGATGCAGTCGCCATCACAGAAACATGGTGGGATGACTCACATAGCTGGAGCGCTGCACTGGATGGGTACAAGATCATCAGAAGAGACAGGAAAGTGAAAAGAGGTGAAGGGGTGGCCCTTTATATTAGGGAGGCTTTGGATGCCATAGGTATTGAAACTAATGATGATGAAGTTGAATGCCTATGGGTAAGAATTAAGGGGAAGGCCAACAAGGCTGATAACCTACTGGGAGTCTGTTATCATCCACCCAACCAGGAAGAAGAGGTGGACAACTTATTCTAACAGCAGCTAGATACTGTTTCAGGATCATCAGCCCTTGTTCTTGTAGGTGACTTCAACCTACCAGACATCTGCTGGGAACTTAATATAGCAGAAAAGAGGCAGTCCAGGAAATTTTTAGAGTGTATGGAGGACAACTTTTTGTTGCAGCTGGTGGGTGGGCCCACCAGGGGAGGGAGTATGTTAGACCTGCTGTTTTCAAATAGAGATGGGCTGGTGGGAAATGTAGTGGTTGGAGGTTTCTTGGGGCACAGTGATCATGAAATTATAGAATTCTCAATATTTGGTGAAATCAGGAGGAACATCAATAAGGATTTTACATTGGACTTCTGGAGGGCAGACTTTGGCCTACTTAGGAGACTTATTCAGAGAGTTCATTGGGAAGCAGCCCTTAAAAACAAAGAAGTTCAGGAAAGGTGGGCGTGCTTCAAAACAGAGATCCTGAGGGCACAGGAACAGACTGTCCCTGTGTGCCCAAAGATAAGTCGACGAGGTAAACATCCAGCTTGGATGGGCAAGGAGGTTTTGAAGGAATTTCAGAATAAAAAGAGGATGTATCATCTTTGGAAGGAGGGTCAGGTCTCTCAGGAAGTATTTAGGGGGGCTGCTAGAGCCTGTAGGGAAAAAAATTAGGGAGGCCAAAGCTCAGTTTGAACTTAAAATGGTGACTTCTCTAAAGGATAATAAAAAAAGTTTTTACAAATATATCCATGGTAAAAGGAAGGGTAAGACCAACCTTTGTTCTTTACTGGATGAAGGAGGGAACTTTAGTAACTGCAGATGAAGAGAAGGCAGAAGTGATTAATGCCTTCTTTGCCTCAGTCTTTAGTGGGAAGATGGCTTGTCCCCAGGACAACTGTCCTCTTGGGTGGGTTGATGGTGTCAGGGAACAGAATGGTCCCCCCATTATCCAAGAGGAAGCAGTCAGAGAACTTCTGAAATGTTTGGATATTCATAAATCTATGGGACCAGATGGGATCCATCCCAGGGTGATGAGAGAGCTGGCAGATGAGCTTGAGAAGCCACTCTCCATCATTTACCAACAGTCGTAGCTCACTGGCAAAGTTCCAGATGACTGGAAGCTGGCATATGTGACACTTATTCACAAAAAGGATGGAAGGGGGATCCTAGTAATTATAGACCAGTCAACCTGACCTCAGTACCTGGCAAGATAATGGAACAGTTTATACTGAGTGTCATCATGCAGTATCTACAGGATGGCCAGGGTATCAGACCCAACCAGCATGGGTTTAGCAGGGGTAGGTCATGTTTGACCAACCTGATCTCCTTTTATGACCAGATGACCCACCTGGTGGATGCAGGAAAGGCTGTGGATGTTGTCTATTTGGACATCAGCAAGGCCTTTGACACTGTCTCCCACAGCATACTCCTGGAAAAGCTGGTAGTCCATTACTTGAACAGGAGCACTCTTTGCTGGGTTAAGAACTGGCTGGATGGCCGAGCCCAGAGAGTGGTGCTGAACGGTGCTGCATCCAGCTGGCAGCCAGTCACCAGTGGTGTCCCTCAAGAGTCTGTGCTGGGGCCAGTTCTGTTCAATGTTTTTATTGATGACATAGATGAGGGGATTGAGTCTTTAATTCGTAAATTTGCAGATGACACTAAGCTGGAAGCGTGTGTCAATCTATTGGACGGGAGAAGGGCTCTGCAGAGAGACCTGGAACAGTTGGATGGATGGGCAGAGTCTAACAAGATGAAGTTTAATATGTCCAGGTGCCGAGTCCTGCATTTTGGCCACAATAGCCCTTTGCAGCGTTATAGGCTGAGGACGGTGTGGCTGGACAGTGCCCAGGCAGAAAGGGACCTGGGACGACAGCCGGCTGAACATGAGCCAGCAGTGTGCCCTGGTGGCCAAGAAGGCCAATAGCATTCTGGCCTGTATCAGGAATAGTGTGGCCAGCAGGAGCAGGGAGGTAATTTTCTCCCTGTACTCAGCAATGGTGGGGCCACACCTTGAGTACTGTGTCCAGTTCTGGCCCCCTCAATTTAGGAAGGATGTTGAGATGCTTGAGCGTGTCCAGAAGAGGGCAACGAGGCTGGTGAGGGGCTAGGGACACACGCCCTATTAGAAACGGCTGAGGGAGCTGGGGTTGTTTAGCCTGGAGAAAAGGAGACTCAGAGGCGACCCTATTGCTCTCTACAACTTCCTGAAGGGTAGTTGTAGTCAGGTTGGTGTTGGTCTCTTTCTCCAGGTAGCAACTGACAGAACGAGAGGTCATAGTCTCAAGCTGCGTCAAGGGAAATACAGGTTTAGATATTAGGAAAAAGTTTTTCACAGAAAGAGTGATGAAGTACCAGAATGGTCTGCCTGGGGAGGTGGTGGAGTCACCATCCCTGGATGTGTTTAAGAAAAGACTGGATGTGGCACTCAGTGCCATGGTTTAGTTGAGGTGTCAGGGTACGGATTGGACTCGATGATCTTGAAGGTCTCTTCCAGCCTTGTGATTCTGTGAAATTTTGTGGATGACTAAAGGCAGCCATCTTGTGACTCTATAAACAGCAGTCCTGAGGCCCTTTGAGCTATCCTGGACCACAGTGGGCTGTGCCAGCACCTCCCTCTGAGTGGGACGCCTCTCAGGGCTCACAAACCTTCAAGTTTGCAATACTCAAAAGACTGTCGCTGATGACGAGACCTAGGCTGATACCCCCTCCCCCCGACACTCCTCGAGGTGCAACCCATGTTGGTTAAGAAACATAAATGGATTTGACATGAGTATTTTACTGGACTTCAGGGAGCATTTTTTATAGATACCTCTACACACATAGATATAGATGTATACATCTCTGCCTGTGTGCATGTATGTAAATTGATTATGGTATGAATAGTGTTATCGTGAATCTATAATTAAGTCACTGTTATAATTGTAGTAAATCCCATTGAACCACCTTTTTAATGTTAAATTAGTCAATGATTAAGTGCTGCTAAATCCTTTTGCACCCTTTTCTTTTGTATTTTTATCCTTTCCACCCTTACCCTTTTGCATCCCCAGTCTCTGTCTAAATCATTTTGAATTTATTCTAATCCAATTTTCCCAATGAAACAGAGTGGAAATTTAACAGAGTAGAAATCCATTTCAGATTTAGGTGAAATGTGCCACTTTGAATTACTAAGTCTGTAGCTTGCTAACATAAGTGAACTTGTTTGGTCTATTATGTTTGCTGCACTCACAGAAACTGCCTCAGCTGAGAAAAAAGGAATGCAATTTCCAAGCTGAAGAGATAAGAAGGGCCGCTTGAACTTTGAAATGAAGGCAAGAGATAGACAGGATGACCATAGAGTTTTCTCTGTACAAGGACTGGTTGCAAGTTGTAATGGGAAACCAATAAAATGAATATGCATGAACCTATTGTGAAACTCTATGCATATGTACAAGTAAGGGGGATAAAAAAGGTTTGGGAATTCTCAGGGGTGTGCATGTCCTTTAGGGGGAATGATCCCCATATGTGTCCAGTGCTGTAATAAACATACCGGCTTTACAACTTCTACAAAGTTGTGGAGTTAGTTTTTTTTCCGCAAATCACTATGTATACTTCCTCTATGTAGTAAAGTAATAGAGTGAACCTTGCCATCAAACTGTTAAATCACACTTTCACAAATTAATATTAAAACCTGCTTTCTGCCAATGCCTTTAATAGTGATTGTTAAAGTGGCCCAAACCCGTCATTCAGACCCAATAGAATCAGTTTACAGAATCAATTTACAGAGAGAGAAATCTGGTTTTCTGATCTTGAGTTCCCTTTGCATTTGAAATATGAGCATTATCATGATTTTTTAAAGTGGGTTTTTCTTAGAGTAGCCATTTTATTACTTTCTACTTTCTTCTTCTGCCAAAACTGAGTTTTGTCAACTCTGCCAATTTATCACAATTCAATTTTTTGAACCATTCCATACTGCATAAACCACCATTCAGGAGTCTGTATATACAAATATTTTGTCCTTGCAGACTAGACAAAAGGGATTAACATTGCAACAAATGAAATTCCACCACCTGCCCCTACAAAGCTGTTTACAGGGGCTAAAATAATCAAAATCTGAATTGGTATGATGTTAAAATCTGTACTCTGGTTCTTGGGGCAAGGGATAGGGTTTTACTAAGTGTATATCCAGGACAGAAGATAGCTTATAATGTATGTATATTAAGATTGGGATGACATTGAAAGTAGAGTTTATAATGGATATATGTTCAAACAGTTCTTAAATATGTCATTCATGGAGATAAAGGATGCAGTGTATTGGGCATGAAGTCCAGGGGTTTGGTAACAGAGGGGCTGCAGGAGTGATGTGTGCAGGGAGAGGCCATGTACTCCTATCTGCTAGTCATAGCTGTTCCAGCCAGCTCTGAAGATGATGTAAATAATCCACTGCACACCAAAACTTGGTGCATCTGGTTCTTCTGCTGAAGGACATTTAAGAAAGAGTGGCAGCTGGTAGGAGGAGAAGTATAAGGAGACAATGTAGCGTCCTGAATTGCCAAGCAAATTGTATTCTATTTGCCATCTGTATGGCAGTTATCTTCTGTTAAGTGAGCAGTTTTCCTTCTCTCTTCCACAACCAATCCTCCCTCTGGGGAGACATCTACTAATAACAGGCTATTGAATGTCACTGCATGACTGATAAGAACTATAGCATCCCATTGTGAGATGCTTCGCCCAGAGGGAGGAGCCAAGCATTCCTACCCAGATATAATCTTGAAATTCTAAAACACCAACACAACTTCTCCACTAAATTTCCCAGAACAGCTGCCTCTTCCACTGAAACTTCAGAAGACTATACACTTTCTACAGGATCACTTTGCAAACAGAACCACACCTGACACTCCAGGAGGACTGCAGCCACAATTCCAATTAAACTGCTACCAACACCCTGACCAACAGGGTGTCAGGTTGTATTCTGACTCTGTCAGTGTTGTTTTGGTTTAATGCATTGTTTATTTTATCTTTTTATTTTCTTCCCTAATAAAGAACTGTTATTCCTGCTCCCATATTTTTACCTGAGAGCCCCTTAATTTCAAATTTATAACAATTCAAAGAGAGGGGGTTTACATTTTTCCATGTCAGGAGAAGCTCCTGCCTTCCTTAGCAGACACCTGTCTTTCCAAACCAAGACATGTAGGTACCAGCTGGAGATGTGTCACAGACATATTTTATGAAAAATCCTTTCGTTAGAATCTTTTCTGAGAGTGAGAGGCCCGCCCAACAGCGACTATCTTGCTTGGGACGCCAGGTGCTGCGGCGTGGTGTTTACAGCCCTGCCGCGTCCGGACTCGATGCAGACGTCCTTACATCTTTTTCTCCCTGTTCTCTGATGCACTTTTAGATCGCAGGTCCATCTTTATCACCCACTATATTCCTAATCTAAAACTCCGCTCGCCCGCCGTGGACGCTAGACATCAAAGCAACCAGGCTTACGCTAGTTGGCATATATTTCACATTGTCGATCGACGTCCTACATTTCACGGCCCTACGCCCCCACCCAACGCTCATACCTGAAGCTGCCCCCTCGATCAGTGCGCGTCCCCCTCGTACGGGTTCCCCACCCTCGTCGCACGGCCACAGCCCCCCAGACAAGTGCACATGCCCGACGCATCACACTTGACACGCCAGCCGGAAAACCCGCGCGTCAAGCGCAACGCAGCCAGGCGACCCGTGGTGACCGACTGAGACCCAATCGGCTGACTACCTCTTATTCAGGAAAGGACAACAGATGGTAGACAGCACAGACATTTCATCGCGAAAATACTCAACCACCCCAGACCCCAAAAGCAAACATAGATTAACACTGTTGTGTAACGGGAACAACTAACCGATCACACAATCTATTGCTCTAAACAACATCACCAATTCCGCTGGGAGACACAGGTACAATGTTAAATCATCCTGGCACACCACCGGACTCGCGAGCAAGACCAAACATATCCCGGCCCAGCTCCAAAGAGAGACCTTGAACCAGCTTGATAGCGAGCCATGGGGTACATCCACAGCGCCCTTCTCTCGGAGAACCAGTTGGCCAAGCAAGCACACCATCACCCATATCACAGTAAAGAACTTTCTTCATAAATACTCCAATCATAATATCAGCCCTCTTTCCCGCACCTAAAGCCCATACTCCCTGGCTTCCTTCACGACGGCTCTTCTAAATAGCCTCTCTCTATCTTTCTTGAGGCTTCCTATCAGGTATGCAAAGCTGCAATTAGGTCACCCCCAAGCCGCCTCTTTTCCAGGCTGGACAAGCCAAATTTTCTCATCTTTTCCTTGTAGGAGAGGTGCTCCATCCCTCTAATCCTCTTGGTGGCCTCTGGACTCACTCTGACAGGTCCATGTCCTTCCTGTGCTGGGACCCCAGAGCTGGATTCAGTACTCCAGGTGGGGTCTCATGAGAGTAGAGGGGCAGAATCACTTCCATCACCCTGCTGTCCACGCTGCTTTGGATGCAGCCCAGGACACATTTGACTTTCTGGGCTGTGAGTGCACATTGCTAGTTCATGTCCAGCCTCTCCTTCACCAGCATCCTCAAGTCCTTCTTAGCAGGGCTGTTTTCAAAATGTTCATCCCCCAGCTGGGATTGATAGCGGTGGTGCACCAGACCCAGGTGCAGCACCAGCACATGGTCTTGTTAAACCTCATGAGATTCCCATGGGCCCACTTCTCTAACTTGTCCAAGTCCCTTTGGATGGCCCCATCCTTCAGGTGTCAACTGCACCACTAATCTTGGTATCATCTGCAAGCTCACTGAGGGTGCACTTCATCCCTTAGTCTGTCATTGATGAAGATATTAAATAACACTGGTCCCAATAAGGACCCCTAAGGGACACCACTTGTCACTGATGTCCATCAGGACTCTGAGCCATTGACCACTACCCTCTGGATGGTACTGATGCCTTGAGAGGCTGAACCTGGAACAGAGACTAGACAGAGCTAAGAGAATAAAGTAGGTATTTATTAAAATGCCTTAAAAGGATACACCTTAGGCAGTACAAGAACCTGGACAGGGCTACACCCAAGATGGACCCAAAATGGTCACAAAATGGATGCCCAGTCATGAGGTTTCACACTTTTATAAGTTTTGGTCCATTTGCATATCAGGGTAATTGTCCAATTATAGCTTTGGGTTATGAAGTCCCATCCTTCTTGTTTGCTCCCCTCAGTTCTTTGTTGTTTAAACTTTTGGACCTGAAGCTCGTAATTGTTGTCCTTGGTCTCAAGCTGGAGAAGGATTGCTTTGTCTACCTACCCTGTGAAGAGAGCTTACTGACACTTAATATGAATCTCAGAGCTACACACCTAGGCAGCACAAAATCTGAGAAATATGAAAGTTAAAACCTAAGGCATCAGTACTGTCCAACCACTTTCTTATCCATCTAACAGTCTCTGGCATTGTGTTTTTAAAGATTTGTTATTATTATTTGTGTTAGTTGTTTTGTGTTAAGAAAATGGTTTGGTCCTTAGTTCCCCCCATGTTCTCCCCTCATGATGGTTTGTCCCAGGTTGTCTGTTACTTTCCTTTCCCGCCACTTGCCTGCCCATCAAACCCAGTGATCCTTCCTTCCTCCCTCCCTGCCCTTATAAGTCCTCTCCCCTCCCAGTGGTGCCACCTACTCCCCTTGTCACTCACTGTAACCACCCCCCTTTTGTTCGAGATTTTTCCATGTCAGTCACCCTTACTTTGCTGTATGATTTGCCCCTGGGGCTTTTCCCCTCCCATGTATGAACTTTATTGTTTCAAATATGTTGTTCGTTCCTCCCCTACCCTATTCCTATTGGTTACTTTGAGTCTCCCCCTTCCACGCCCACTCCCTGTATCAGCTCCCCCCCCCCAGCCTGTCTCCCTTGTCACTTGCCTCTGGAACCATTAAGGAATAAAGCCTCCTTGACAGCCACGCAAGTGTCCTCTCTTTTTCCTTTGCCTTGGACTCCTCGTGGTCTCCTCCTCGCCTGTGCCACCCACGCCACAGACGGCACCACCACCTGGGGTCCTCTAAAAGAACCTGGGGGTGGCAGATCTTGTGGCTTCCTCCAGCCAAGCTTGGGGAGCAGCTAGCTTGGACTGATTTGCTCCCGTGGCTGCAGGGAAGAGCCGCAACAGTCCACTAATCAAATCCATCTCCCCAATTTAGAGAGGATGTTGTGGCAGACCATGTCAAAGGCTTTACAGAAGTCCAGACAAATGATATCTGTAGCCCTTCCCTTGCCCGCTGATGTAGTCACTACATCATAGAAGGACACTGGGTTGGTCAGGCAGGACTTGCCCTTGGTGAAGCTGTGCTGGCTGTCACAAATCACCTCCCTGTCCTTCATGTGCCTTAGGAGAGCTTCTAGGAGGATCAGTTCCATGATCTTCCCAGGCACAGAGGTGAGGCTGACAGGTTGATAGTTCCCAGAGTCTTCTTTTCTACCCTTTTTTAAGATGGGTACGTTTCCCTTTTTCCAGTCATCTGGGACCTTGTAAAAAAGGCCACAGGGGCTAGCTTCTTAGCCGGATAGCTGATTCCCCGTAGGGTCAGAGCGCCCCAGGCAAGCAGTATTGAGGCCGGATATCTCAGCCCTCCGGGGGCTGGGTGCCCGAGCCCGAACTGCTGCACAGCCGTGGCCACCTTAGCAAGCTTAGTGATTGTCAGCTCTTAGTGATATCAGCTCTTTTATGGTTTCAGCTCTTAGCTTGCCAAGGGGCTCTGGCTGGTCGTGGCTTTCAGAAGAGCAGATGAGGGAGAGAGATGAGAAGGCGGCATCGGCTGTTCCATGATGGTTTATTAGAGGGATTTGCGAAGGGTCCGATGGTAGCTCTTCTAACCAAATGAGCCAAGGCAGCCCCTTTTATAGGGTTAGGGGGGCTTGAGAACTGACCAATTGTAAGGGTTAGGGAAAACAGCCTATGGGGTCACAGAAAGATAAACAGGCCTGGAGGACCTGAGTGACAACTTCTGGTTCAATTCCTATGACTTAGCATTTCCTTATCTCTAAACCATTGTTCTCCATGGGGCTGTAGCTGGCCCCGTGTCTGCTACAGGACCTCACTCTGGGATTCATCTCATTGGGTCCCATACACTTATGTGCATTCAGGTACCTCAAGTGTCCCCATTCTGCTCTCCATCCACATGGGACACTGAGGCAAAAAAGTTGAACACCTTAGCCTTCTCCTCATCTGTTGATACCAGTTTTCCAGCACTGTTTATCGAGGAGGGTACACCTTCTTTGACCTTCCTTTTCCAGCTGACATACCTGTAGAAGCCCTTTCTGTTAATCTTTGCACCCCTTGCCAGGTTCAGTTCCAGCTTCACCTTGGCCTTCCTCACTTCCTCCCTACACTATCAAACTTCATCTCTATATTCTTTCCAGGATACCCAACCTAGCTTAAACTGCCTGTGCATTTGTTTCTTGCCGTTTAGTTTGACCAGCAGGTCCCCACTCAGCCATGCTGGTCTCTTGCCTTCCTTGCCTGATCTCTTGATCCTGAGGATTGTTAGCTCTTGCGCTCTATGGAAAACTTCCTTAAAGATCTGCCAGCTCTTTTCCACTCCCTTTACCTTGAGCGCAGTCTCCCAGGGGATCCCACTGACTATCTCCCATAAGACCTGAAAGTCTGCTTTCCTAAAATTTACTGGCCTGACTTTACTTCTTACCTGACCCACATCCCTCAGGACTACAAACTCTACCAGTGCATGATCACTGCAGCCCAGGCTGCCTCCAATCTTGATGTCCCCAATTAGATGACCAATACATCCAGTAACACATCCCATCTGGTAGGACTGTTATGGGAGATAAAACAGAGAGTACAATGGAACTGATAAAGGAGCCTGATATCTTAGGCCTAATCAAGCAGAAACCATGGGAGAGACAGACACATAACTGCTCCCTGATGTAGAAGTGACCAAGAGACATGTTGTGAAACTTTGTAATGATTACCAGCTAACTGATATGAAGAATGTGTAACCAATGGGAAATTGCTACCAAAAATAGAATCCTATATAAGTACCATATCCGTAAAACCATATATAAACGCTTTGTATTCTCAATAAAAATTGGCTTCTGATCCAAACTCAGATGTCCCCATCTCTCCATCATCGATAATTGGTGCCCGCGTGAGAGAAGCAAGAACCAGCCTATCTGCACTGCAGTGAGCCCCTGGAACTGGAAGTGCTGGTGCGAGAACCAGGAGTGGGCCCAAAATAATCTCTCCACGAGAAGGTGAGCCGGGGGAACATGGGACAAAATACGTCTAAAGAAGAGAGAGGCGTTTTGGAACTAATGCTTGCTTTGTTTGTGAAACATGGCAAATCCTTACCAAAGATGGACTTGAAGCTCATTCTAAAATGGGTGGCTGTTAAACATTCTGACATCACTGCCTCTATTTTTACAACTGCTGTTTGGGATGATGTAGGGGTAATGTCCTATGATTTTGCTACCACGGAACATGAGCCAGCAATGCGTATGCTCCTGTCCAGAAGAATAATTTTTGAGACATTGAAAAAGCAAGAGCAGTCTCAGGCTGTATCCTCTGCGAATACCGCCGACCCCCTATCCCACTCTGACTCTCCCTGCCCTCTTGAAACTGGCACGTCTGATACTGAAGACTGGCCGCAGCCATCAACCTCCTCTCTGCCCAGACAAAGGAGGGGAAGGCATCCTGTCTCGTGGTCATTAGCAGCTTATATTGCTGACTGAGGTTCTAGCAGTGAGGAGGAGGGGGACCCCTTTGATCCAGGACCAATAGATTCAGATTATAAGACTGATCTATTCCCTCCTGACCCTCATGATAACTGGATGCAGTTAAAGAAAAAGGCTCTTAAGGAGGGGGACTTTGATATCGCAGTGAAAATAGTTGCTCCAGTCAGGCTTCACGGCACCAGGGGAAACAACCCACAGTGGGAACCCCTCGCTATTTGGAAATTAAGGAACTATGCTGCATGGCTACAGAACACAGGCTGGGGTCTCCCTGTTTTGCTAATCTTTTATGGTCTACGTTGTCAACTCATCTTATGACCCTTCATGATTTAAAGGGACTGGCGTAAGTATTATTAACCCCAACTCAGTATACCATTTTTGATGCTCAGTGGAAAAATGGGTTAGATGCTTTGCTTGTAAGATTTGTAGGGCATACAAACCAGAATATCACAGCCCTCATGACTGACCACCTGGCCAGAGAAGGGGCTCTCTCAGACCCTGTGGGGCAAGCCCACATTCCTAGAGAAGCCCTTGAGGGCATTACCAAAGCTGCTCATATAGCATTTTTAAAGGTTCCTGATGCTGTGGGCCCCCAAAAAGTATTTACTAATGTAAAGCAAGAACCAGCTGAATCTTACATGCAATTTATTGACCGCTTAAAACAAGCTCTTGAAAGACAAATTGAGAATGACATTGCCAGAGAAGTGTTGCTTTTAAAATTAGCTGTTAAAAATGCTAATGAGGACTGTAAAAAACTGCTTAAGTCCTTGCCTAAGGAGGAACCCACCCTGCTGGAAATGATTGAGGCATATAATTGCCTTGGCACACTTCAGCACATGGCAACAGTTACTTATGAGGCTGTGGGGGCTGGTATAGCTAATGCCTTTGCAGCTTTGAAGATTATGCCAGGGGACCCCTGAATGTGCTTCGGGTGCAGGAAATCTGGGCATTTGAAAAAGGACTGTTTCCAAAAGCGGGAGGCCAGATCCAAAGCTCCAAGTATTTGCCCTCAGTGCCGTAAGGGAAGCATGATGCTAATCAGTGTTAGTCCAAGTATGATTTTGAAGGGCATCTGATATACCAAAACCGGAGGCGGAGCACGGGTGTCACTGCGCAAAGACACAAATGCCCCAGCCAACGCCTCAGAGCAGAACACAGCAAGCCTCAGCCCAGCTGCCCCCACAAGCAGCCTTCCTCAGACCGTCGCCAATTTACAATCCAACACACCAGGGAGCACAGGACTGGACCTGGCAACCTCCATCACAGTAACATTACTTAATTCATCTGTTCATTTGCTTTCCACAGGAGTTTTCATACAACCAGGGCAGCGTATGCATGCATTGCTTTTAGGTTGGTCATCCACCTCTTTGATGGGGCTTTTTGTTCTCCCTGGGGTTATAGACTCTGACTCTGACAATGAAATCATGATAATGGCCTGGATACCTTGACCACCTTGCACCATTCCCCAAGGGACTCGAGTAGCTCAATTGATTTTACTTCCCCAAACCATGGGCGTACCCTTCATAGACATAACGCGATAAGGGGGATTTGGGTCTATTGGGACACCCCAAGTATGCTGGGTACAACCTATATTAGAACAACGCCCCACATGCCGATGTACCCTGACATTAAAAGGACAAGAGGTAACACTTGTCAGCCTCATAGACACAGGGGCTGATGTTACAGTTATCTCTCAAGCTAAATGGCCCTCACAATGGTCCCTTGCTGAAGTGCTTCAGGCACTTTCAGGCATTGGAGGGAGCAGCCTCAGCTATCAAAGCTGGCACTTGATACAGATCAAAGGCCCTGAGGGACTCCTTGCCTCAGTCAAACTGTTTGTGTTACCAGTGCCAATGGTGTTATGGGGGAGGGATGTTCTCTCCCAATGGGGCTTTAGAACTTTATCAGATTTTTAATGGGGGCCATGGAAGCACAGATACTTTAAAACTAACCTGGAAAACAGAAAAACTGGTTTGGGTGGATCGATGGCCCCTACCACTGAAAACCCTGTGCACATTAACAGAGTTGGTACAACAACAACTCCTGAAAGGACGTATAGTCCCTTCTACCAGTCCTTGGAATCCTCCTGTGTTTGTTATCAAAAAACAAACTGGCAAGTGGCATTTACTCCATGATCTTCGAAAAATTAATGCAGCTATGGAAGACATGGGGGCATTACAGCTTGGTCTCCCATCTCCTACCATGATCCCCCAAAATTGGCACTTGACTATTATTGATTTAAAAGATTGGTTTTTTGATATTCCTTTACATCCTGATGATGCTCCATAATTTGCCTTTTCCATTCCTAGCACAGTTAAGCAAGCACCCTCACAGACCACTGGGTTGTTTTACCTCAAGGCATGAACAACTCCCCTACTATTTGCCAGTGATATGTTGTGGATGCCATGGGACAGGGAGAGAGAAATGGCAAGGGTTTCTCACAAGCCGCTGTGAGAAACGCTTGCCGTTTCTCTCTCCCTGTCCCATGGCATCCACAATTTGTTGCTAAAGTCCTCAGTCCTGTTTGTCAAAAAATGCCTAATGTTTTTTTGTATCATTATATGGATGGTGTTCTTGTAGCAGCTGAACAACAGGAAGCCATGGAGAAAACCTTAGCCCTTGTCACTGAAGCTGTAAATCAGGCATAGCTCCTGAAAAGGTACAAAACCACCTCCCTTAGGGGCATTTGGGATGGCGCACTGGAGTCCATTCAATTTCCACCCAAGCTCTGCAAATTCAGACATTCGCACCTTACATGATATGCAAAAACTTTTGGGAACAATCAACTGGGTGCACTCCTTGTTATTAATTTCAAATGCAGAGCTAAGTCCTTTGTTTGAACTGCTAAAAGGAGACTCAGACCTTTTATCACCTTGGCAACTTTACAAGCTCAGCAGGCACCGCAATGTGTATCTGATGCCTTAGTAAGCCAACAAGCCGAACACTGGGCATTTGAACTGCCTTTCTTTTTTATAATATTACATTAAGCAAAACAGCCCCACGCTTTGATTTATCAATGGGACTCCAAGGCACCAGACCCGTTGATTATCATTGAATGGTTTTTTTTACCACACCAAATGACAAAAACCATCAGTACTCAACATGAAATGATGGCCCAACTAGTTGTTAAGGCCTGACAGAGACTCACGTCTCCTGCAGGAATTGAATTTTCCACTAATTTCCTGCCTCTTTGCACATTTTATTAGAATGTGATATTTCAGGAAGCAGAGGCTGTTCAGATGGCCTTTGCTGAATTCAGCAGAGAAATCTCAATACATCCTCCAAAACATAAGCTTTTAACACCTTTATTTCAATGGATAAAAAAACCAAAGAGGAGTGAGATTCCACTTCAAGCCTTATCAGTATTCACAGATGGTTCTGGTTCCTCTCATAAATCAGCGGTAGTATGGAGAGACCGCTCTTCTAGTGCCTGGAGAGCAGATGCATCCACAGTTGAGGGGTCCCCCCCAAATTGTTGAACTTGATGCTGTTGACAGAGCTTTTCAAAAATTTTCTGTTACTTTTATTCTGGTTACAGATTCAGCTTATGTTGCAGGAATTGAGATGAGAGCTGAAGCAACAAATCTGAAAGAGGCTGAAAACTCACAACTTTTTTATTTGCTGCAGCTCCTTGTTTTTTCCTCAGAAAATAGAACATCCCCTTACTTTGTTATGCATATTTGATAGCATACAGACCTTCCCATATATTTAGCTGAAGGGAACAGGCAAGCTGACGTTTTAACAATGCCTGTACTGCAATCTGCTCAACCTGATAAGATAGAACAGGCTAAATTGAGCCATTCCTTTTTTCACCAAAATGCTGCCTCTGAATCAAGGGTTTAAAGAAACTCAGAGTTAAAAGTGTAGCTAGATTTAGTTAGGGGGGATAAAAACAATTAAGAATATACCAAGAAGAGTAGAAGTAATGAGAAGTAGTTAATTATTAGTGGATAGAGTAGTTAAGGCTAAGATATAAATAATGAATTTGTCTTTACTGTGTTTAAAGAAGCAGGATGGGGTTGATAGTGGCGCCCTGGAAAATGCTAAGATAAACTCTGAAATGTTAAGCCTTGTGTTTTACCTGCGTAAGTAGTAGTAATTAAAATAATTATTGTATAATCATAAGAAGAACAATGAGAAACTGTATGTTCCTAGTCTAAGGTGGCTATGCTTAGCTGAAATCTATGTATACTATAGAACAATGTAAGTTTAATAATTACCATGAAAGTTATATAATGGTAGAATATAAAAGCATATCCATCCCGAACCTATGTCGGAGTCAGATTTGGGTTTGTACCCCTGACACCCAGAGCTCTCCCATAAAAGCACCTGCATATAATCATTTCTCGTGATTATGTGTTCCTGAACACTAACATTTTGGTGACCCAGATGGGACCCTCTGAGTGCTGCTGGGCGAGTTCGCGACTTGATCACGCTCCAGCCGGCACCGAGGGATTCTCAGGGAGCCCATCGGCCGCGACCGCCTCTGCCGCTCACAACGTCCCTGGGAGAGAGGTAAGGTGCTTTTATTTTGGTTTGGGTGACTGCCAGTAAGACACAGAGAAAGCTACACTTGGTTGGGCTAAGGAATTCCTGTGGTATTGCCTAGGCGCCGTTCCGTAAGACAATCGTGAAAGTGTTGCTGGTTCGGTTTGATATTTTTGGTTGGAGAAGCTCAAAGGAATTTTGGGCAGCAATGCCTCTATTCCACAAACTTCTCCTTTGGGGTGCTTAATAGCACATTGGAAACAGGGTAATTTTGGGGAAGAATTATGTAAAGCTAAGTTGATTAATTACTGTAATACATGGTGGCCAGAATGTGTCTTGGAGAATGGTGAAAAATAGCCAAAATACAGGACTTTGTAATATAACAGTATTTCACAGTTAATGTCATTTCGTAAGCAAGAAAGGAAAAAAAATGGAAAAAGAAGAAAAAAAAAAGAAAAAGCAAGAAAGGAAAAAAAAAAAAACAACAATGGATGAAGTTTCGTATGTTGATTTGTTTTTCTATTTACGGGGAAAGCCAGAATGGCGGGATGAATGTAGATTAATGGTGGTTAGAGCGTCTGCAAGTGATAAGCGTGGAGTTTGCAAGAAACATTGTCTAGAACATTTGGCATTGAATAGGGAAAATTATACAGATATTGATTTATAAGTAGCTCCAATAAGACTAAGAGTACCTAACCCTATCCCACCTGCTTCATCTCTCCCTGTCCCACGATCTGCCCCTACCTCACCGGATCCTGAACCTGTCTCATCTAGTACACCTTTCTCTCTTTATCCACCTCTCCCATCATCACCTGATCCCTCTTCCTCGGTAGATGAGCAAAACCTAACTGTGATAGAAAGGAGGGGGAGGGATGCAAGTGAAAAAGATAGCAATAGTAATGAATCAGCGACTCCAGTAGCCCACAGAACCTGAAGCCGGTCAAAGCTTGCCCTGGTTGTGGAAAGAAAAGACATAGGCAGACAAAAATGGACTGTGATTTCTCCCTTGAGATAAGGTGTAGAAGGGCCAGCATTTGTAGAAGTGCCTTTTTCTCCTGCAGATTTAATTATTTAGAAACAGTCAGCTGGAACTTATAGAAAAAAAAATCCTAGTAAGTTGGCACGAGTAATAAAAATAGTTATGAAAACTCAGAATCCTGAAGGTAGCCTGGAAAGTATCTAATAATCGTGAGAGAGAAGCTACTAAAAGGCAGCAGCAAAATCTTTTGGCAGTAATACAAAGAAAAGAGAACCCAAATTTCAGGAGACGTGGCAAAAGTAGTCGTGGTAGAGGACCAGTTATGCAAGGGTAAAGCATAAATCAATGTGCGCATTGCAAGCGGGACGGGCATTGGAAACAAGAGTGCCCAGACAAGTTTCACCAGGGCAATCAGTTCCAGCAAGAAAACGTTACCAAGGTGATGATGTTAGGAGAATATAGCAGCTGATTAGACATAGAATTTGTAAAATAATTTAGGACATAATATTTCCAGTAAAGGAACCAAATAGTGAATATAGATTAGTGCAAGATCTAAAAGTAATAAATAAAATAAAAAAGGACATTTATACAGTGGTAACAAATCCCTACACATTGCTAACATCCGTAAAAGAGATATACAAATAGTTTACTGTAATTGATTTAAAGATGCCTTTTTCTGCATCGCCCTTGACAAAGAAAGTAAGAAACAGTTTGCCTTTGAGTGAGAAAACCCAGAGAACGGAAGAAAGACCCAGCTCACCTGGACACAACAAAGGACAAGAACTCGCCGACCCTATTCAGAAACCAAGTGGCAAAAGAACTGGATATTTAGAACGAAAATGGGCAAGTACCAAGAGGCCAATACCTATTGTTTCAGTATATTAATGATATACTAATAGCTACAGAAGAAAAAGCGACTGTTATAAAATAACCATTGAGATTTTAAATTCACTGGGAATGGGAGGTTACAAAGTATGCAGAGAAAAGGCACAAATTGCCCAAAAGACTGTGATCTACCTGAGATGTGAAATTTCACAAGGGCAACAAAAACTAGGTACTAACCAAGGTATCCAAGCTATTTGTGCTATTCCAGAGCCCAAGAACTTACATAAGCTGCAAGTCTTCCTCAGATGGCAAGATGGTGTCGCTTGTGGATCATGGACTATGGACTGATTGTGAAACCCCTGTATGAAGCTCAGAAGACGCAGCCAATTACCTGGGGCAAGCCACAGAAAGAAGCCTACCTAAACACAAAAAATAAGCACTGACAACTGCTCCAGCATTAGGGTTACCTGATCTGTAAAGATTTTCAGCTGTTTGTACATGAAAGGCTACGCCTAGCACTAAGAGTACTGAACAACGTCTGAGAAGCTGGAAAACGCCGGTGGGCTACTTTTCCACTGTGATGCTGATGCAAGAAGCCAGGAAGCTTACTATGAGAAGACAGATAAATGTCTATGTACCACACATGGTAACCACTGTCTTAGAACAGAAAAGGGGCCATTAGCTATCTCCAAGCAAGATGATAAAATTCCAGGTAGTCCTGACTGAGCAAGATGATGTCACATTAAAAACAACTAACCTTTTGAATCCAGATTTGTTCCTAGGTACCACAACTGAAGAAGGCCCATTAGAACACGACTGCATAGAGGTAAGAGTACACCTATTCAGCAAGAGAACACTTAGAAGACGTCCTACTAGAACAGCCGGAGTGGGAGCCATTTACACATGGAAGCAGCTTTGTGGAAAACGGAACCAGATACCCTGGATATGTGGTAACAACAGTCAGCACAGTAGTAGAGGCAAAGGCATTACCACCAAATACATCTGCCCAGAAGGCAGAACTAGTTGCTCTAACCAGAGCACTAGAATTAAGTGAAGAGAAAAAGGTAAATATATGGACTGACTCAAAATATGCTTTTAGAGTAGTACATGCACACGGAGCACTATGGAAAGAAAAGAGATTATTGTCTTCTCGAGGTACGCACATTAAACACCAAGATGCAGTCCTACAATTAATAAAAGCAATACAAAAACCTGAGGAAGTGGCAATTCTACACTGTAAAGCACACCAATATGAAAACTCCAAATTCTGTGAAGGAAATCGAAAGGCAGACTAGGCAGCCTGACAGGTTGCTCGAGAGGTGCAAACAACAATAGCATTGATACCTTCAAAGCTCAATATATCTCAATTTAATCTGCCTCCAAAACCAAGATACTCAGTAGAGGATGAGAGACTGGCACGTTTACTAAATGCACAAAAGAACTCGGAAAGATGGTATTTGACTGCACAAAGACAAATAGTGGTACCCCCCCCTTGATAATGAGAGAAGTTCTACAAATTAAAAATAACGAGAATCATTGGGGTGCAGAGGCATTGGTAAAATTGCTAAAGCAGAGTTTAATTTCGGTACGGATGTTAACAATGGCAAAATCAGTTATGTCAAAATGTGATATCTGCTTGAAAAACAACCCAGTGGCTAGGCAACAAGCACAGCTAAGAAGAATTCGGATAAGAATAGAGCCAAGACACTATTGGAAGGTAGATTTTTTAGAATTGCCAAGAACTCGAGGATACAAATACCTGTTAGTAGGGGTTGACACATTTTCTGGATGGCCAGAAGCCCTTCCCTGTCACACAAACCAAGCAAATGAAAAAAGTTAAGTGGTTACTACAGGAAATTATTCCCAGGTTCGGGGTACCCCTAGGGGGATCATCAGATAGGGGGCACCATTTCATACCTACAGTAGTAAAAGAGGTAAGTAGATTGCTGGGGATAACTTGGGACCTCCACACACCGTGTTGACCCAAGTCAAGTGGACAGGTAGAGAAGATGAATCAGACACTAAAAAGGCAAATCAGTAAAATATGCCAAGAAGCCAAGCTGCAGTGGCCCCAGGCTTTGCCAATAGCACTGTTGAAGATTTAAAAAACCCCTAAGAGCGGGATGTCAGTCCCTCCTTATGAGATATTGTATGGGAAACCATATGAATCTCCTGAGCCTAAACCTAATGTACACGTTACAAGAAAACAGGAAGGGTATAATTATGTTCTGTCTCTTGGGAAAACTTTAGCTCGGCTCCAGAGCATCCTCATGTAGAACAGACCAATAATTCTCAAGAAGCCAGTTCATAACATACTTCCAGGAGACGAGGTGTACATTACAAACTGGAATGAAGAACCGCTGAAAGAAAAGTGGAGTGGACCCTATCAAGTACTGCTGACCACCTTTACAGCAGTGAAAGTAGCCGGCGTGGACCCCTGGATTCACTATACCTGAGTGAAGAAAGTCCATCCTGGATCACAGACTGTGTAAACTGTGGAACCAAGACTACAGATTAAATGTGTTTAATTACTTTGAGAATGCTATTAGTAATTGTGCTAATGTTATGGTCATTAATGTCTTTGAGATGTGGAATGCAACAAGATCAATTAACCACTTTTCATTCTAGAATGAAGAGAGAGGCAGAAACACAGGTGATAAAAATTTCTAATGCGGTTCGAGCTGCGAATATAATGATTGGATTACTGAAAGATTTTGCCAAAATGCAAAACACCAGTAGAATAACTGCCTGTCTGCCAATACCTAAGGCAGCAGGGGACCCAGTAAATTGGGGAATCATAACATCAAAACTACCTGAAATACAAAAGAACAAAACAATTGCATGCAAACAGGTACCCAAGTCGAGACAGGGGGTCAAGGAAACTTGGGAGAAAATAGGAACAAAGATAAGACCTATGAGCCAGAAAGACTGTATTCTAAGTGATGGCATACTAGGAACCCCTATGGGACAGTCGGGAGGCATCACGCAATATCAATGCTATTTGCCACACTATAAAAAGATCATAGAAAATGTTACAGAAACTACTCTGGTATGGAAGTGTGAGGCCGAGGATCAGAAAGATCAGATAGAGCCTTGGGACAGTGCGTGGTCTGTGAGTATTCTTCAAAAATTCCAATATATGGCAAACACCCCTTGGTGTATTAAGTGAGAAGGCTCCGAGAATGAAAGAGATCCAGCAGTAACATACACTGCCACTAGTAGCAGAACGTGGGCAGACAAAGTAAGTTAGTGGGCATGCAGTAAAACTTAGGACTGCACTTCTGATGATGCAGAGATAAAACAGATGCCACCCCTGGCAATAGCCCTACAAATTGGTTGTGCTTGCAGAGGGATCAAACATAAACAAGGCAAAATGAATTATAAAGTGATTATAGGATGTACCAAGAGTACAATTAAAAGTCCAGGACAATTCGTATGGGCAACAAGCGATGGTACCTGGACAACACATCTGCCTGTAGACGGGAAAGTAATGGAAATTACTTTGGACCTCCCAACCTTATGTCCAATTTGGAAAAGTCCCCATTTAATGGAAAACATGAACTTCTGCAGATAAGAGCAAGAGGAGAGGTTCTAGACAATGAAAGTCCCGAGTACACTTGGCAAGAACCCTCTAGTTGAGTCAAACTTGGGTAGGCCCTCGAGTCTTTGTTTAGTCCTATAGCAAACTATCAGAGTAGAGAGATGCTGTACAAACTTACAAGTAGATAGACTAGCAAGAGTCACCCGGGAAAGATTTAGAGAATTAAACGTACAACTACAAGCCACCACAAAAATGACTTTGCAAAATCGATTAGCCTTGGATTTGTTACTCCTGAAGGAGCATAGAGTATGTAGATTTTTAATGGGACGAGTTGATAATTTCTGCGTTCACATCCCAAATGTAACTGCAGATGTAGAATATGACATCAATCAGTTGAAACAAATAGAGCATGAAGCACAAGAAGACCAAAAATATTTGACTACAAGTTGGTTAGAAAAAATCTTTAAAGAGTTAAGGTAGAATGTGAGTTCATAAATTAAATCTGTCATTGAGAGTGTGATAATCTTACTTATTGTATTCTTAGCAATTTAGTTAGTTTACAGCATCTTAAGGAGAGAAATACAGAAGAAAACGTCCTGGAACCAGAAAATAATAAAGGCACTGACATGAGATCCACGCCCACTATCTTCTGGTTCTCCAGCCTGTGATAGCATCCACGACACCGTTTACATCAGCCCTAGATTTGAAGAACATCAAGCATAAATTGAGAAGTAAAAGACTCTACCAAGTGAAAACATTTACACCTATAGTGAAGTGAAAATGCTTTCAAAGGGGGGATAATGATAGTGGCACCCTCGAGAATGCTAAGATAAACTCTGAAATGTTAAGCCTTGTGTTTTACCTGTGTAAGTAGTAGTAATTAAAATAATTATTGTATAATCATAAGAACAATGAGAAACTGTATGTTCCTAGTCTAAGGTGGCTATGCTTAGCTGAAATCTATGTATACTATAGAACAATGTACGTTTAATAATTAGCATCAAAGATATATAATTATAGAGTATAAAAGCATATCCATCCCGAACCTGTGTCGGAGTTAGATTTGGGTTTGTACCCCTGACACCCAGAGCTCTTCAATAAAAGCACCTGCATATCATCATTTCTCGTGATTATGTGTTCCTGAATGCTAACAGGGTGCTGATCTAATTGTGAAAAAGCAGAGGACCGTGGCCTGCACCTGGGCCCTGAAAGTTGAGCTATAGCCAAGGGGCCCAAAGCCTGCCAACAAGGCAAAAGGGAAGGGTCACTTTGACCTCAGAAGACTACCGACCCATTTTAAAACCCACCGACCCATTTCAAGTGAAAGACTGTGAAAGCAAGAAAGAACTTTGGACTCAATTGTAATACATTTTAATACAAAGTGGGGGTAGGCAGGGTTAAGTAATGAATATGTATTAGGCATTTTGGAAATTATATGAGTATGTCAGACTTTTTTAGATAAATAGAGAGCCAGAGCCTATGATTCTTTGCACATTCCTTTGGATATAATTCCGCTTGTGCCTGGCGCTGTAATAAATATACCACTTTTCCACTTTAATTAGTTGAACAGTTGTTTGTCCATGCTTCATCTCTTTGATTTGACACTTTGGCATTACTAAAGCTCAAGCTTCAGGAATTATTGCTGTTTGTCCTGATTGTCAAAGGTGTTATTTTCCCTCTCTTGCAGGAGGCGTTAATCCCAGAGGGCTTCAGAGCCTCCATGTCTGGAAGTCAGCCATTACCCATTTTTCTGAATTTGGCCATTTAAAATACATTCATTCCTCTATTGATACCTTTTCTGGTGCTCTTTTTGCATCAGCCCATTCAAGAGAAACAGCTAAAGATGTCTGTAGACACTTCACTGCTGCTTTTTGCAACTCTTGGTATACTATCTGAAATAGAGACAATGGCCCAGATTATACTTCCCGTCGAGTTGCTACCTTTTTTGCCTTACGGGGAATTATGCACAAAACAGGGATTCCTCATTCCCCAACAGGCCAATCTATCATTGAATTGGCTCATGGCTCCCTCAAGCATCTCTTAGTCCAATAGAAAGGGGGAGCTGGAAATGGCACCCCTGCCCAGAGACTGCAGAAAGCTCTTTATGTTTTCAACATTTTGAATTGCTCTTTGATGGACCCTAACCCACCAATTGTTCAAAATTTTAATTGCAATTCACAATTGCAACAAAAAGAAAAAACTCCTGTTTTAGTGAAGGATCCAAAACCCCGTAAAATATTGGGGCTTTATTCTTTGATCACCTGGGGTAGAGGTTTTGCTTGTGTCTCCACAGAGAATGGTCCTAAGTGGATTCCAGAAAAGAATGTGAAGCTGTTTGGAGAACCTTCGACTGCATCACCTGAAGATTTGTTGGAACCCGGGATGCTGACAATTTTAAACTTTCTGTGCTAAAAGGCATAGACCCACAGGAGAACACTGCATTTGACCTGGGGCTGTGGAGAAGGCTCCCAAAATTGATTAGTAGCATTGGGATTACGGGTGTGTAGTTGGTTAGAAGTGTGTGATCTCACAGGGTGAAAAAACTTAGATTTGGGGTTTTGGTATATGGTGATACATGGGAGCCAAGATAGAGAATTTTGGGCATGGGTTAGATGTCTTTTTTGCACCTTCTTCCTTCTTCTTTATGGATCTAGGTGGCTTTCTCTAACTGGATGAAACATGTCCACATTGTGGGTTTTCAGTGATCATAACTGGGTTAGAAGCATTGAGACATAAACTTTAAGGAATTTAGAGATTTTAGAGGAGCTGAGGTTTTAGTTAGAGATAAGCTTTATTAGAGTTAATCAAAATAAAGGGGTAGGCCTTGATGAAGTTATGAGTTAGTAGTTAACTAATAATTGATTGCTTGTCAACATAATGTTTGGTTAGCTGGGTTTTTAATGAAGAATATGGAAACTGATAAATAGCTTTTAGGAACATAAGACAATTGTAGGCCTCCTCTGTTCTGAAACCAATTGAAGACAGGGAATGGGAGTTCTACCAAGGGTTCATTTGTCATATTTGCATTGAAATGGCAGAAAGGTCAGAACGAGGAAGATTTCATTTACTTCCTCATTTTGAGACCCCTCCCCATGAAAGGGACCACCGACCCATTTCGAGGAACAAACTATGCATGCTTAATAGCTTTTGAACTAATTACCATACGAAGCGGGGAATGGGATGTACCAAAGTTATGAATATGCATTTTTATTTTGGGTATTCAATACTTGTATAGATAAAAGGACTCTGTAATCACCTGTAAATTGCGGTGTGTATTTGGGAGCTATCCCGCATGCTACCTGGCGTCGCAATAAACATACACTTTCTAACTTTAACTGTTAGAGAGTCTTTGTCCATCACAGTTGGATATCGGTACTAGATCAATATCCATAATTTTAATAAATCAGCATAAATAATATAGATGTCAACTGTTTATTGGGTAATTGGGACTTAAATAGCCTTGAACAGACACCATTTTAGGGCACTTTCTCAACTTGATAGGGAGAACTCAAATCTCATGAGTTTCTAATAGATAAGGATAATAAACTTCAGAGTGAGTCTTCAAAAACATTTCCTGACTATTATTTGCCCAGACCTTGGATCAAGAAAGAGCCTGAAATTCTAACATATGGTGCCCATCGTGTGAGGAGAAAGCCTAAGCTCCTAGGCCAGGGTCCCTGAATGAAGAAATCAGCAGTATATGCGGTAGAAGCAGCGTTAAGCTGGTGTGTGGCAGCAAAAAGCTGGAAAAACTGAACCCCCAGGGACAAAACCAGCTTGGATCCAAAGCTCATGTCTGCTGGCCAGAGGCAAGACCGTGAGACCGAAGTTATCAGCTGACCTTAGGGTCAGGTAGGAATCTTTTTATATCTTCCTTCACAGCCAAAAACATTATAAAAATGGGGAATGTAACATCCAAGACACAAAACGAAGCAATGGAAAAATTAGAATCCATAGTTTAAAATCATCCTATCCCTGTTTCAAGAGACGAATTGCGAGACCTGTTAACTTGGGTCCAAGAAAAGTTTCCAGCTGCAGATACAGAATTGCTTTTCAGTCCATCTCTATGAGGCTCTGTCAGTTTAAAACTATATGATGAAGGCACATTTAAAAACACCACGGCTGCAAAACTTTTGCCAGCAAGTAGAGCAGTTTATGAATCTATAATCAACATAAAACATACACAAAAGACCTCCAGCGACACTAACTCCGCACAGAAAAAAGCAGTGAGTGCGCAGGAAGGGGGAGTGGCTTCGTCAGCTCTGCCAGTGCCCACAGCTTCACTGCTGTCGGAACTCAGGACATACCTCTGGGAGTCTGGAGTTTCCTGGGACCCTTGCCAGGGGGCTCAGAGACCCTGGCACACAGCCCAGAACACCAGCGGGTTCGAGTACGAACCACGGAACAACTTAACACCTTTACATGAAGAGATAAAAGCCACGGCAGTTTAGATAATATAAAAATAAAGTACTCACAGAGTGTAAATGTAGGTTTTAGGATTTTTGGTATAGGGGTTTCTGGTGACAAGATGGAGGGATTTGGGTGTGTCTAGCCTTTCTTCTTCTTCTCTACCTCCATCTTGTCTGGTGATGTTGGCACTTTTAGATTGGTCTAAAGTAGAAACTCACTGTCTAATATAGATGATAGGTATTGGAAAATAATTGTAAATATTGTACACGTAGTTTGTAGTATATAAAGATAACACCGCCCTGGGGGTGGGCGGAGTGCCTCTGACTGTCCTGCCGAACGGATCTCGGCTGGACAGGGAGAAAGAATTTTATAGATAAGATGCAATAAACAACCTTGAGACCGAAAAAATGAAGAGCCCTGACTCCTTCTTCAAGCACTGGGCTGGGAAAAGAAACTTTCGAACTTTTCTCGGGGTCACTCTGACCAGCTAGAGAGAGAGACCCCGGCACACTGCCACTTGAAAAATCGCTGATAGCTACCCAGACGGAGGTGGGGGCAGTTCAGGCAGTCCAAGAACCCCCCAGCCTTGAGAGGGTACTGCCCACGGAATATCGGGGACCGGAGAGGGGGGCGGTGCTGAACCCGTCTGTACTCAGAAAGCAGCCGATATGCAAATTTCGCAACTTACGCGATCTAGGTAGCCAGCAGCTGCACATACTATCTCAGTTCCCGGACTCAGCCAAGCGGCACCGCAGACCCCAGTGGGCAGAGACCAACCCGGGGCAGAGAGACACGCCCCGCAGCCCAGGATGGGCGACACAACCCCCCCGAAGCGGATGGCCGGGACGGCGCAGCCTCCTGAAGTGGGCGAGGCGACTCCCCCACACGAGGTGTCTGGTGTGCCCCAGCCTGGAGCAAGCAGGGTAGGCGGGGTGGGTGGACCGGCTCCCCCGAACGCACATGCACCACGAGAAGCGAGCGCAGCCGCTCCGACACTTTCGCAACCAATATTAGAACCACAAAACACGAGGGTTCCCCCAGGGGTTTCGGCAGCTCCGATAATTACCTCCTTCGGGCATTCATTCACATACCATGGCGCTATGCAGCAGGCGTTTCATAGACTTACTATCCCAGCGCAGAGACTGTGCGTACGCGCTCTATGCTCAACAAGATGGCGGTGTGCTGCACGCATCTTCCGTACAAGATGGTGGCGTTAAATGTGTCTCTTCCGTACAAGATGGCAGTGCGCTAGGTACTTCCGTGAACAATGCTTACGTCGTTCCTCCAAAGCCATCTTGTGAACAACAAGGTTCTCAACCTCCTGCTACAACGCCACCACTGGCTGCTTCTATTATTACACCTTCCAAAAATTATATTGTACAGCATATACAACCATCAGCTTTTTACAGGGGAGGAGGAATGAATGTAACGTTGGTATCTGAAAAGGGAAATCCTGACATGACAACACAATTGATGGCCATGCCAGTGAGGCATTTTGGAGGAAATATACCTGCCAGATGGCTACCATTGGCACACGAAGTAATAAAAAGATTTGAGACGACCTTAGAGAGGGGGGCTTAGGCTCTCCTTATTTCAAATAACTATTGAGAGACATGCTTAAAGTTTATGATTTCTTACCTTATGATTGCAAGTATATTGCAACCACAATTTTAACAGACTCACAATACATTCTATGGGAGGTCAAATGGAGAAGAGCTTTGGAAAGATTAATAGTATCTTATGCTAGAGGTCCAGATGCAGGTCTCACATTGGCTCAACTAGGCAGCGATCCACCTCATAACTGACCTGAAACTCAAGCTACAGATCTGCCTCAAAATGTAATCACAGATATTAAAGAAGCAGCTCGAAAAGCCACCTTGCAAGTTCAATCTACTGGAACCTCAGAGGGCACTTTCACAGAAGTAAAGCAAGGAGCATCTGAACCATTCACCTCCTTCATAGATTGCCTTACTCAAGCAGTGGAGGGACAATGCTCTGATGAAGCAGCACAACCACATCTGCTTCAAAGCTTGGCTTTTGCGAATGCCAATGAACAATGTAAGCACATAATTAGTGCCTTGCCTGGTCCACAACCAACCCTGCCTCAAATGATAGAAGCCTGCAGCAACATAAGCACTCCTGCACATGGAGCAGCAGTTCAAGCAAATGTCTTGGAAGAACAATTTGGAAAACCCATGAAAGCTTCAGATCAAAGATTAGAAAAAACTCCCACAGTTTTTCAAGTAACCTTTCAACAAGGCAACTCCACAGAAAATGCATAAATACCAAATCTTTGTCCAAGATGTAGAAAATGGGAACACTATGCAAATCAGTGTTATTCCAAATATGACATAGATGGAAATCTTTTACCATGGAAAATGCTTCCCAGTGAGTGAAACCACCATGTAAAGATGCAAGTATTAGCAATGATTCAACTACCCAAAATGTCTCTGAAGACAGAGCATTTGGGAAACATCAAGCAGATCCTACCTGCAGAGTCATCAGCTGATTCCCCAATGATTCAGGGTCTGGGGGATTGTTGGTAGCAAGTTTGTAACCTTTGTTACTTCTGTTTTCTATAGGTAATACCGATAAAAAGTGATTGTTGTTAATATTACATGAATGCTTAGAAAAAGGGTTGTCTTAACTTCCTCGAACACTTCCTGTTGATAAATTGATTATATAATGTGAATTCTCTGATTTTTGTGATAAGAATTATTATTAAGGTATTGTTGTGGTGTTTACAGCCAGCTTTCATGTGTTTTATTATCTCTTTGTGTGATCACCTATAAGACACGTGTCTCTTCAGGATCCTACTTTTTGTTTCTTAACTACTCATATGTTTTCTTTATTCAGACTGGTAGTTTCATGGTTTTCTTCAGTTATTATTACAGAAGTACTCCAGCAGAGAGTCCAGCTGTAACATTTACTTCTTTTTTGGGTTTCAATTTTGTACTAGGTAATCAGTCTCTCATTCAGCTGCACTTCCTCCACCTTCACATTCTCAGTGTCCAGATCCAGGCTCACAATCCTGCCTGTGACCACTTTTAGATCTTTGAAGAAGTTTGCTGTGTTTGAAGAACCTCTATCCTGAAGGAAACTTTGGAGGGATTCAATTACTTGATAGTTTAATTGGTCTTTAACCCTAAGGTTTTTTGCTCATAACTGTTATTTTTAAGAGTCTTGTTTTAAAATGTGTTAAGTGACACCCACCAATTAGAGTTTGGGCTCTGGCCAAGCTCTAGCTCTACTCAGATGGGATGAATGATAATCAACCCAGTTGTCTTCTGCATCAAAAAGTATTCAAGTCATTTTGGCTTGGCAATTTGACCATATGTGACAGCTGAGCCTACTTTCAAAGGGAGTTCGGAGACTGAGCCACCAGATTTGTGATTATTTAAGAAAAAGAAAAAAAACTAATCACTTCTCAGACTCACATCTTTGCACCTCTTTAGTGTTTTCATTTTATATTTTACACCACACAGCACAAAGAAACTACACGTGTATGAGCCCCTAACAGATTAGTTTCTCTGTGAATTGATTCTGTAAACTGATAGTCAAAAGCCCTTCCCCTAAGAACCCGGAGTGCTGAAACCAGGCACAAACCCTGCAGTTGCAGGCTCGGGCAATATAGAATGCCCCAGTAGTGGGAGTCACGCGTGTTTCCACCCAAGGTTTGGTCTAGCAACGGAAATCCATGCCCCTGGTACATGCGGCTGAAGCTCCCCTGCCGGAGGAAGGAAGGAGCTCATGAATTCCCATACAAACTCAGCAGAACAAGAAAATAGCATGACAAATACTACGGGGAGAAACGTACCTGCCATTCCGACAGGCGCTGAATAGATGTAAGAGTGAATTCCCGTTCCTCATCTTCCTCAACCGAACCAAGACCCTGAAGGGAGGAAAACCACAACGCCATCCTCACCACAAACTACACAATGCTGACTGAGCCTCCCCAACCCTGAACCGGATGTTCCTGTTGCTTGAGGTCGTTACGAGCTTCCCCGGAAATGACTCTATACACTACTCCCAACGGCTGACGATAGGCAGAGCCGTCCCTGTCTCTTCCGAGCTAGGGGAATCTCGATTCCTTCTGACATGGGAGGCTGAGGTGTATCGCAAATTAGTTTTTAAAGGTCACTTAAAGAATCACCGGCAATGGTATCGGCAAAAGCAGGTTTAATATAAAAGTGAAAGCACTACAGAGTTCATTGTCCAGGTTCACTCTATTATTTACTTGAAGGTTACAGCACACAGAGAAAAAACAAATCAATCAATCTAAACCCAGTATCAACCTAAAAACTCTCTATGTGGAGGCTGGGGCAGGGCAGGGTAGGGGGAAGGGTAAGAATAGGAAACTGTAAGGATAAAAAGGAATAAGGGAGAGCCTTCCATTGAGACAGCGTTCAGTGTGGACCCCCTTGACAAACTTAATCCCAGATATAGCCAACGCTTTGGGCCTAAAGGTTTAACAGCACTTGAACATAACAGCACTGAATCAATAGCTTAAGTTAAACAATTTAACAAAATATTAATATAGAATTTCCTATAAGCACAACAGTAACTCACAGGCCTAACTTACTTAAAATCTAAAGTACTTAAGAATCCAAGAGAGCAGCATTCCTAGTACATTTGTTATAACATATGAACACTTGCATGCACAGAGACCTAAAGGAGTACGCACAAGTTAAATACCTGTGAAAAATTCCCCTCTAGTTCAGTGCTCATTTTGGATGTGAAGCGATACGTGGAATAAATAAACTCCACAATCAGAGACAGTTATGAAGTGGGTATGTATTGTCAGTGCCCGGCACAAGCGAGATAGCTCTCGTGAAAAACTTGTGCCCCGAGCCTCAGTCTGACTCACATTTTTATTCACAAAGGTGTTCCATATGCAATACATTGCACAACTTTTTCATGTATATTCAACCCTTGGCCCCGCCTGTCCTCGCCTTGCATGACAATCAGATCTACGCTCTTCTGGGCATGCGTTGTTTGCTGTGGTGGTCGCACGGGGGTCTCTCGGTGGTCTCTGAGGCTGAAGGCCATGGTCTTCCTCATGACTGAACTTTTGAACTGTTCTCCTTTGCGCATGCGCTCTTGGTCCCTTGGTGCTTATCTGAGTGTCTGTCGGCCTTGATCAGCTTGGAGACTGAGAAGCTCCTTTATCTGGGTTCTTTGCATGTCTTGGTCTCCTCTGGTATTGTTCTTTATGCAAGAAGCTTCAGAAATTTGCATTTTCCTATGGCCTTTGTACCATGGCAGGGGTTTCTTAAGTAAAAGGGTTAAAATTCAACACATAGTTCTACAGGCTAAACTTTAAATGCTTAATTCATATTGCTAACTCAAGTGAATTCCAAAAATCTCTATTTCAGATGCTTTTGCATTTTCTCAAATGTGCCGAGCTTGCTGTGTCAAATGCACTTCCCTCCCGTCCGAGCGGGGGGGGGGAAGGCGGCCGGGGCTAGCTCAGAGCACAGCAGCAGCTAGCAGCTAGGGGCACTACCCGGATCCGTCAGGGACGTCCGGGCTGCGCCTCGGCAAGACAGCGGCAACAGTATCGTAAAGAAGCGGCAAGGCGGAGAAGCCGAAGAGAAAAGAGGGTCTTAACACGCCCGGTGTAGCCCAGTGGTTTTATTGTATCATTCCTCCACCGCGTCCAGGCGGGAAAAGACGAGACAAAAGGGGGAGAAGCAGTATATAAAGGGGTGTACAAGAACCAATCGGGGGAAACTGAGGAAGGGAATTCAACATGACTGACAGGGGTGGCAACAAGTGGTACACGAACGAAGGAGGGGCTCAGGGCACCTGCCCAATCACCCCCTGCGGAAGGGAGAAGTTTCTGGAAGGATGGGGGGGTTTCAGGAGATGAACGGGGCTCTGGAGGAGGGGAAAGGGGCAGTTGCCAGGGGAACGGGGGTGGAGACAAGGGCTTGGCAGCGAGCCCAGACAGGGAGGACACCATTCGAGGGAAAGGGGGAACCAGGACTGAACCATCGAACTGGGTATAGGGGTGTAACTGGGGGAAGCATCACAAAACAATACAAAACAGGGAAGATAACTCAATTGGGAACTGAACACACACCACAACACAAATGGGCGAAGGGTTGAGCCTTGAGGATTGGAGGTATAAGCCCAGGCTCCATTGTCAGCATTCATCAGTGGTCCTCTAAGTAACTTGAGAGTTCACTGGCTCTGCTAGGTGTCCTACTCAGAAGGAGATGACTGATTACAGCCTGCTGCAGTCCAGGACAGTTCAATGGGTCTCACTTAAGACTGCCATTTAAAGGGTCTCAAGAGAATTTGCTTTAGTCACAGGAATTTTCCATCCTGGCTGCAGTTCAGGTTGGTAACTGTGTGAGTCGATACATGATATAAAATTTTGATAGCCAAGCCGAATTTTATTTCTAAATCTTTTCTTTTAAAGAAAGCAAGCAAGCAGCGCTGGGTGGCTGGGGAGTCACCGCTCCACTAACGGCACACACCACTACAAGTTCACCAGAGTATATATACTGTTTTTAAGCCTACAAAGCATTTTCCAGTGTGCTTGTGTAAGTCCAAATCAGCAAATATCAATAAGCTGGGATCAGCAATTTCATAATCCTTCCAGGTGGTCGTTGGCTTCCTGTCCTTCTTGTGGTCATCAGGAGGGAGGCCTTACCAGTGTCTGCTACATGATTTTTGTCAAGTGCATCAAGCTTTTTATTATGGATAAACATTTAGTTGCTTTGTTGCAATATTCCTTTAGCTTTACCACAACTTCCTCTATTTTATTCTAAACATCAGTCATCTTGCTACCTCATCTCTTTACTCTACTATACTTCTATTTCAATGCTTTATTTGGCTATTCAGTCAGAAAGTTTCAAAACCTTTCTTTGTAGTTATCCCAGGGAACACATCCACTTTCGTCACAGCAGATACAAGCATTTGCTGATTCTATTGCCAGTTGACTCAAATCACAAAAACATTTTACACAATACAGGCAGGCAGCAAGAACAACCACAAGACCGTGGCTGAAATGCAAAGAGTAAATTTATTTCATTACCTCGCTAACTGGAGGATCCTGAAGCAACACCTGGGTGGAGACAAACAAGCAGGAATGCCGGCACCGTTAAGACCAGTCCATGCTACCAGGCAAGGGCTGCTGTTTGCACCCATTTATCAGGGGCCTGTGCACGCGTAGTTTGCCACCATGTTGTGATCTCCCCTATGCTTTTCATTACCTCTGAACTTGATCTTCTTTCTCCCAAAACAGGGAGCTCAAGCATGTCCATGAAAATGCCTCCAAGTCTCTGCAAACACTTATGTTATCTCTACAAAGAAATTCCACTTCTCAAAACAGAGGACAAACAGCAGTAGGCATAATATGTGGGATTTCCCACACTGTTATTTTCCAGATCTCAGCATTCCCAGATGCAAGGTCCCTTGGGTGAATCTACAACATTCTTTGACTTTCAACACTTTCCTCCCAACAGTAACTTTCTTTGAAAGTTTGATAACAAAAATGTTAATCCATTTGGGTTATTCAGGCAAGAAAAATATTTTTCCAAGGCTGTTTGTTAAAAACTAGGAGCTCCTTAGACAGTACAAGTTCCCTGGAATAGACAGTGTTTCTGATAAGCTCAAGAGGAGCTCAGCCCAGGTGCTGTCAAGGCCAAGGCCTAATGAGCATTTCTCAGATGATAGTGCGGCCTAGGGGGAAGGGGGCATTGGAGACTGAATGTTATAATTTATGGCTTAAACATCTTCATGAAGGACCTTTGCCTATTATAGCAAAACTGTGTGAAAAATACTAATCAATTGTTTTCAAAATTTTAAAAGTTTAATGATAATAAAATGGTTAAAAAGATAGTAATATAATTAGAGTAATAAAAATTTGGAAAATTTGGATTAGGACAATATGAGAAAACAGAAACAAAGAGTTACGATGTCCAGGTACCTTTTTCTGGGAAACATATGCCCAAAAAAGGGTACCCGTTAACAAAGGATTAACCCTTAAATGCAATAGCCTGTTGCATATTCATACACCTCATACATGATGCATAAATTCCATTCAAACAAAGGATTCAGTCCGGTCAGTATGAACTTCTTCCTCTTAATCCTAATGGTGTCTTCATGGCTGAGAAGGCAGGAAGAAGTTAGTTTCTTCTGATAAGAGAGCAATAAATTCTTTTTCTCTGAAAGATTTAGGTATCCTGTGGCTGCTATCTGGTGCGAGTACCTCATTCCTTTCTTAAAAAAATATCCCACATACATAGGTGTTGTCTAAGATAACATGGATTCTAATGCCATTATAGTGCAAGGATTTCATACTGCCTGAGCTTCATACCTCCTCAACGTTTCTTGCAGGCAGCTCCTCTGAGCACTGACTGCCCCTGATCCTTGCAGCAGTCATCTGACTCCTCTCACTCAGCTTTCCTTACTCTTATATATCACTAGTTCTTGTTGGTTACAGGTGTGGCCTGTCAAGATCAGGCCTGCCTCCAATCTTCAGCAACTGGTCCAGCTGCAACTCATGGGGGGACAAGATCACCCTCTACACATAGGTCCTATTTTAACTGCAAAAGTTACCTTTTAACTACAAAACTACATTTACCATACTATTAAAATGTTTATACAGCACTACTAATCAATACAACATAATACATATAGTAAATATCTGCGTAGAGCCATATATTATGCACTTTTCACAATCCTCCCTCTTTCTTTTTATAATTAATTTGGCTTGAGCAATATTAATGGTTTTCTAGCCTTCATTAGTTGCTCATTTTCTTCAGAAATCAATCTCACTTCTCTGAAGGGGTCTTCTATATTATTTTGTTTCTTTAACACCATAATCCTTTGCACTGTGTTTGTTGTAGCCAACTTTTGATCCATGGTCACTAATTGCATGCCTTGGAATACACTGGTGATGAGCCGAATGAAACAGGGGATCAAACAAGGAAGAAATATTAGACTAGCTGTAGTGCATAAAAGGAAGAAGCCTAATTTTTTCCACCATTCTATTCCCAACACGGTTTCCCACCACCGAGTATTTAGTATTGATTTCCACTTTTGAACTGGCACATGGGCGATTTTTCTGATATCATTGACTATATCCAGGACAGCATCTCCATTGTCATCTATTTTTAAGCAACAAGCGGATGTATTGAATTTTCCACAAACACCCCCTTCTTCAGCTAAGAGATATTCTAAAGCCAACCTATTCTGATACATGGCCACTCTCATTTGGGTTTGTTGCCTTGATATTAATTCCATTGCCCAACCAGTTTTGTTTGCTATTATCTCTACAGCAGCTTGGAGTCTTATAATACGATTTAGCATTTAAATTGGGGTCCAATATCCCCAGTTCCCATCTTGTGCCCAGGTGGCTGGCCCATCCATTTCCAAAATGTGTTCAGGGGGCCATTCCTCATCTCCCCATTTTTGGAATCCTCCAATCAAATCTCTTTTGTTTCTCTATAGATCCTCATAAACTGGTATCCCTAATTGATCCCCATCAGGTCCTGGCAAAAGAAAAAATCCTGGCTGTATGATTCCCAGAGTACAGCTCCCTTTTAACTGAGAGGGGAGTTTTGGGTATGCTCTTTTTCCACATATCCAAAATAAGCCATCTGGAGCTTTCCAATAGTCAAACTTTTGCTGATCTATATTTTCCCAAAATTTGGAAATTTCTGAGATGCCAAAGTAAGGATTTTTGCCTGTATCATTACATTGAAAAAGTCTGGTTTTATTATCATACTTACAATTTCCTTTTTTTTCTTTTTCCTGGGTCCAGTATATGGTTGGTTCTTCTGGAACCCACCATACAGAAGTTCCGTTGCTAACCTTATATCTTTTACAGGGAGTTTTTCCTACTTCATGAATGAACTTTTTCCCAGTGTGCCAGAGACATTCTTCCCCTATCACTATTGAACTCAAAATCCACCCCTCTGGTTGCTTCTCTCCACTTATACTTGCTTGGTTTCACTTAAAGAGCTCAGCTGGGCCTAAGCTGCTGCCTTTCCATGGCCATT
>NC_066342.1:2205044-2278690 GCF_022539315.1 Serinus canaria | reverse complement strand
TGTTGGGGAAGATGAAACAGGAAAGCCTTACAAATATGATTGCCTGGCAAAAGATTTTGAGAATATAGAAACTATAAGCGAGATTGAAATGAAAGCAAGCTTTGACATCCCTTAGTTACTGAACAACGGGAAAACAATGGTGTGGCCGGATGAAGGTAATCCCCTCTTGATGAAACAATACCCTCTGCAAGCAGGCAGGTCCAAGGGTCAGAGCAGACCCTGCCAGCTTGGCAGAAGGGGTCCGAAGAGTAGATTTAGGGTTTAAAATGTAGCACAATATGGTAATGTAGTGATTCTTATAGGCTGTATGTAAATGCTATAGGATTTGTATGCTCTACTAGATTGGTTAGCAAGAATCAGAATATTCAACACAGAAGATGATTTATTGTATTGTAACGGGAACTTCGCCCTCTTGTTCTCTTACTTTTGCTCTTGCTCTTACTTTTCTATGCTCTTAGCTCTTGCCTTTTACGTTGTTACCCTCTCATCTTCTCTCTTCTCTCGGGCCTGCTCCGAGCTGCAGCTGGCAGCTCCCAGCAGGGCCCTGTACCCACGCCCTTTGCAATAAACCGCAAGTTCCACGACTTGGCTTCAGAGATCTCGTCTCCGTCCGTCCCGGCCATGCAACCCCCAGTCTCGCCTACAATATTTGATTACTAAACCATCATCGCATCTAACAATTATATCATTTATCCTACTACTTACGCAGGTGCAGCGCAAAGCTTAACATTTCAGAGTCTATCTTGACATTTTCCAGGGCCCCACTATCAATCGTAGTGGGTGACTCCCTTCTGAGGGGAACAGAGGGCCCCATATGTCGACCGGACCCATCCCACAGAGAGGTCTGCTGCCTCCCTGGGGCCTGGGTACAAAATATCACTGAGAGACTTCCTGGGCTAATTCAGCCCTCTGATTATTACCCACTGCTGATACTCCAAGCTGGTAGTGACGAAATGGAAAAGAGGAGTGTCAAGGCAATTAAAAGGGAGTTTAGGACACTGGGTCAACTGGTTGATAGGACAGGGGCATAGGGAGTGTTCTGCTCAGTCCCCTTGGTGGCAGAGAAAAATGATGAAAGAAATAGGAGAACTCACATCATTACCAAGTGGCTCAAGGGTTGAGTCAGCAAAAATTCGAATCCTTGGATCATGGGACAACTTTTACAGCACCTGGCCTGCTGGAACCAGATGGGCTCCATCTCTCCATTAAGGGCAGAAGGTTTTTAGCTCATCAACTGGCAGAACTTCTTGAGACGGCTTTAAACTAGGTGTGAAGGGGGTAGGGGATGCATCTGGGCTGTCTGGAAGCAGGCCTAAGGATGGTATCCTGGTTTAGGGCAAATTTGGGAGAAAACCTCCAAAAGGGGCCCCCCAGAAAGCAAACCCACACTGTCCCTCCCCCCAACTGGTTTGGGAAAAATTTCCAAGGAGAGAAGTGGAAAAAACCTTTTTTATTTACCAGGCCAAGCACTCCCCAGCACAAGAAATGCACAATACCAGATGACAAAACTCATTTGCCGCTCTGAAGAGATGACAAATTCAGAAAATCTCTCCTGTGGGTGGTCGCTCTGTTATCACTCCCTCCGGCACTGGGAAAGGCTGCTGCCCAGAGTAGGTGCTGGTAGCCTACAAAGTGTGACCTTTCGGTGTTTCTCGGGGTCCCAGTCAGGAGCAGGTTCGAACAGTTCTAAGAAAAGGGAAAGAAAAACAGACCAGGGAACTTCTCTGCCTCAGCTAGCTAAAGTAACCAAAAAACACGGGAGCACTGTGTTCTGCCCCGTCCATGCCCAAAAACCACAGTGGAGTTCTGTGTTCCAGCCAAATGTGGAGGAGTGAGAGCCTGCTAAAAACAAAACCCAGTGCTTCTTCTCCCCGCCTTCACTCAAAGAGCCAGTCTTGAAGGCAGAGAATATAATATCCAGCATAAACAGAACACCCAAGTGGGGATACAAGCATCATAACGTCACCCTAGGACAGATGGTAAGCCTGAGTTAAGGGTGAAATCAGTAGGCCAGCTGAGGTGCATGTATATCATTGCATGCAGCATGGGTAACAAACAAGAAGAGCTGGGGGCCATGGTGCAACAGCAAAGCTATGATGTAGTTGACATCATGGAACTGTGATGGGTTGACTCACATGGCTGGAGTGCTGCACTGGATGGGTACAAGCTCTTCAGGAGAGACAGGAAAGGGAAAAGAGGTGGAGGGGTGGCCCTTTATATTAGGGAGGCCTTGGATGCCATAGGTATTGAAACTAATGATGATGAAGTTGAATGCCTATGGGTAAGAATTAAGGGGAAGGCCAACAAGGTTGATAACCTACTGGGAGTCTGTTATCATCCACCCAACCAGGAAGAAGAGGTGGACAACTTATTCTAACAGCAGCTAGATACTGTTTCAGGATCATCAGCCCTTGTTCTTGTAGGTGACTTCAACCTACCAGACATCTGCTGGGAACTTAATATAGCAGAAAAGAGGCAGTCCAGGAAATTTTTAGAGTGTATGGAGGACAACTTTTTGTTGCAGCTGGTGGGTGGGCCCACCAGGGGAGGGAGTATGTTAGACCTGCTGTTTTCAAATAGAGATGGGCTGGTGGGAAATGTAGTGGTTGGAGGTTTCTTGGGGCACAGTGATCATGAAATTATAGAATTCTCAATATTTGGTGAAATCAGGAGGAGCATCAATAAGGATTTTACATTGGACTTCTGGAGGGCAGACTTTGGCCTACTTAGGAGACTTATTCAGAGAGTTCCTTGGGAAGCAGCCCTTAAAAACAAAGGAGTTCAGGAAAGGTGGGCGTGCTTCAAAACAGAGATCCTGAGGGCACAGGAACAGACTGTCCCTGTGTGCCCAAAGATAAGGCAACGAGGTAAACATCCAGCTTGGATGGGCAAGGAGGTTTTGAAGGAAGTTCAGAATAAAAAGAGGATGTATCATCTTTGGAAAGAGGGTCAGGTCTCTCAAGAAGTATTTAGCGGGGCTGCTAGAGTATGTAGGGAAAAAAATTAGGGAGGCCAAAGCTCAGTTTGAACTTAAAATGGCGACTTCTCTAAAGGGTAATAAAAAATGGTTTTACAAATATATCAGTGGTAAAAGGAAGGGTAAGACCTGATTTGTGGAAGCAAACAAACTCCACAATTTTGTGAAAGTTGTAAAGCCAGTGTGTTTAGTACAGTGCTGGACGCATGTGGGAATCATTCCCCTTGAATTACATGCGTGCCTCTGGGAACTCCAGATACTTTTTTATCTCCCTCTCAAATACATATGCATGCAATTTCACAATAGGTTCATACATATTCATTCTACTGATTTCGCGTGACATTTGCCACTAATTTTTCTTTATTAGAAAAAATTCCTGGGTCATTTTGCCCTGCTCTCCATAGCAGCCTCTCTGTTTCAGAGTTCAAGGGCCCTCCCCCTTATCTCTGTCCTTTGGCTGAAGCAGTTTCTTTGAGCATAGGCTTTTTGCGAGAACAGGCAGTCAGACTAAACAGCTATGTTTGCAAGCTACAGACTTAATTCAAAGATGTACATTTCAACTAAATCAAAATGGATTTCTACTCTGGAAAATTTCTACTCTGTCTCAGACCAACCTTTGTTCTTTACTGGATGAGGGAGGGAACTTAGTAACTGCAGATGAAGAGAAGGCAGAAGTGCTTTATGTCTTCTTTGCCTCAGTTTTTAGTGAGAAGATGACTTGCCTTCAGGACAACTGTCCTCTTGGGTGGGTTGATGGTATCAGGGAGCAGAATGGTCCCCCTGTTATCCAAGAGGAGGCAGTCAGAGAACTGCTGAGACACTTGGATATTCATAAATCTATGGGACCAGATGGGAATCATCCCAGGGTGATGAGGGAGCTGGCAGATGAGCTTGTGAAACCTCTCTCCATCATTTACCAGCAGTCCTGTCTCACTGGTGAGGTTCCAGGTGACTGGAAGCTGGCCAATGTGATGCCCATTCACCAAAAGTGTGGGACGGAGGATCCTAGTAATTATAGACCAGTCAGCCTGACCTCAGTACCCGGTAAGGTTATGGAACAGTTTATACTGAGTGTCATCATGCAGCACTTACAGGATTGCTGTTGGAACCCTGGATGCTGAGAATTTTAAACTCTCTGTGCTGAAAGGCACAGACCCGCAAAAGAGCGCTGCATTTGACCTGAGGCTGTGGAGAAGGCTCCCAAATTTGATTAATAGCACTGGGATTAGGGGTGTGCAGTTGGTTAGAAGAGTGAAAAGTCAGAGTTTGGGGTTTTAGAATATAATAATAAATATGTAGCAAGATGGAGGTTTTAGGGCTGAGACATGTTGTTCTTCTTAACCTTCTTCTTCCTTCTTCATGGATTTGGGTGGTATTTTGGAAGTGGACAGAAAAGTTCGCATTGTGGGATTTGAGAGATCAGTTATTGGGTTAAAAGGGAAAATAATTTAGGTGTAATTTCTTAATTGGATAGTTTAGCCTTAAAAGACCTTGTAACAAGAGATAGCCATTTTGTGCCTTGCTAATGAAAGACTGCAGAACTCACAGCTGTGAGGCTGTAACATTGATAAGAAAGAATAAACACCTGAGTCTGAACACCAGCTATCCTCTCAAGTGCCTTCAATCCTGACCCTGATAGAGATAGAAAAAACAAGCAGAGAACCCACAGATGGCCAGGGTATCAGACCTAGCCAGAATGGGTTTAGGAGGGGTAGGTCATGTTTGACCAACCTGATCTCCTTTTATGACCAAGTGATCCACCTGGTGGATGCAGGAAAGGCTGTGGATATTGTGTACATGGATTTCAGCAAGGCTTTTGATGCTGTCTCCCACAGCATACTCCTGGAAAAACTGGCAGCCCATGACTTGGACAGGAGCACTCTTTGCTGGGTTAGGAACTGGCTGGATGGCTGGGCGCAGAGAGTGGTGGTGAATGGTGCTGCATCTGGCTAGTGGCTAGTCACCAGTGGTGTCCCTCAGGGGTCTGTGCTGGGGCCTGTTCTGTTCAATATTTTTATTGGTGACATGGATGAGGGTATTCAGTCTTGAATTAGTAAATTTGCAGATGACACTAAGCTGGGAGCTTGTGTCAATCTATTGGAAGGTAGAATGGCTCTGCAGAGAGACCTGGAACAGTTGGATGGATGGGCAGAGTCCAATGGGATGAAGTTTAATAAGTCCAAGTGCTGAGTCCTGCATTTTGGCCACAATAACCCCTTGCAGCATTATAGGCTGGGGACTGTGTGGCTGGACAGTGCCCAGGCAGAAAGGGACCTGGGGGGTACTAGTCGACAGCTGGCTGAACATGAGCCAGCAGTGTGCCCTGGTGGCCAAGAAGGCCAATGGCATCCTGGCCTGTATCAGGAGTAGTGTGGCCAGCAGTATCAGGGATGTCATGGTTTGACCCTGGCACAATGCCTGTGCCCCTATGAAAATGCTTCCTCCCTGGTGTCTGCTGTGAGATGTGATCAGAAATAGAGCAAAACTGGATCCAGCTTAGGACTAAAAGGGAAAAAACTTTATTAACCTACAACTATAAAAGAAAACACACAGAACTCAGGATGAAAACCTTCCAAAACCATCCCTCCTCCCCCCACCAAATTTCCAATACATTCACCCCTCAGATCACCCACTCTCAGTCCATCACCACCCTTTAGATAATCAATTCTCAGTTCATCAAGGAGTGAGGAGTCCCTCTTGTACCATAGGCTTCCCCAGGAAACACAGTTGAAACCTCTTGTGTTTCCATGTCACACGTGGCACCGCCTGGAGATCATTTTGCCATCTTGACATCTTCCTTCCGTGCCCAGTGCTCTCACCACTGTGCATGGACCAGAGCTGCTTCTAGGGTTTTCCTTTTTAAAGGGTGCTTTGCCCAGTTCCAAAAAGAGCACAGTCTGTCACTTTTGAGACACCTGTCCCCCCCCAAATTTCACCCCCTGGGGCCGAGGGGTCTCGAGAACAGAGATCATCTTCTTCTTCCCTGAAGACAGAGGGCACCACCACCACCCTCCTCACACGTCATCTATGTTCACGCACTCCTTCACATCACATCACTGCACTCTCTTGGCTCCAAGCCATTGCCTCCCCCTAAATGCAGTCTCTGTGTCACAGGAAAAATGGTTCTGTCCATGGCCATACAAGAAAAGTCCAGCCAAAGGCCACTCCATCACCTCCTCCCACCTAAGATTCTTTTCAGCTTCTCTCGTGGCCCATTTCCTCTTATCTCTGTCTCTCTTCTCATTCAACTCCAGGAGGAATCAGCATTTGTAAGGTTTCCAGCATCCAAGAAAAGAGTTAAAAGTCTCAGGCTCTGCCTGTCCAGGACTCCCAGGGCTGCCCTGCCCGGCACCTTCTCACAGCCCTCCCCCCACCCCCCGCCCCTTCTCCTTCAAGCCGGCTGTGCTATCAAATTTCAAGGTGGCACAGACACCAGCTCTCTCGATCTCCCCCTCAGGGGGTGGGGTGGGCTGCCCAAAGCCTCTCAGGGTTCCTCCACCCTTCCATCTTGCAGGGGCCTTCACCTCCCTTCTCTGTCCCAGGCCCGGCCTACCTCACTCAGGCCGCATGGCTTCCCCTCCCCTGCCCAGCTCGGAGCCGGGCAGTGCAGTTCTGTTTTCTTTCACGAACCAGAACCAAGAGAGAGCTTCCCCAGGGAGTTCTCAGCTTTTAACCCTCCTGTGTTCTCAGAGGTGTATCCATGTCCTCAGTGGCCACACCAGGTGCCAATATTCAAATCTGAGCACCTATTCGTTTGACCACAGCATCCCAAAAAACTCACTTCCTCTCAAATCATGACAAGGGAGTTCATTCTTCCCCTGTACTTGGCACTGGTGAGGCCACATTTTGAGTACTGTGTCCAGTTCTAGGCCCCTAAGCTTAGGAAGGACATTTAGATGCTTGAGCATGTCCAGAGGAGGGCAATGAGGCTGGTGAAGGGCTTGGAACACAATGCCTATGGAGAATGACTAAGGGAGCTGGGATTTTTTAGCCTGGAGAGAAGGAGACTCAGGGGTGACCTTATTGCTCTCTACAACTTCCTGAAAGGTGGTTGTAGTCAGGCAGGGGTTGGTCTCTGTCTCCAAGCAGCAACTGACAGAATGAGAGGACAGAGTCTCAAGCTGTGTCAAGGGTAATATAGGTTGGATATTGTGAAAGACAGTCTGAAGTTCCCCTTATTTGCCTCACGACTGTCCCAAGGACAGACCTCAGGACCCTGAGGACCCTGATCAAAATTTTGGCCTGCCTGTGGTGGATGCACACCAAAATCCTGAGGCCCCTGAGCAGAGTTCTGGCCTTCCAAGTGATTGTTTGTAGCTGTGTCTACAGTGACTGCTTCTAGCAGCGCCTGCCAGGGGGCGATGTGCCCTATATGCTTGCACCTGCTTTGTGACAATTGCCAAGGAATTTTCCCACCTCTTGGCCAAGTGAACTTGCTGGGACAACTTTGGTAGTCCCCCCCACAGAAAATCCTTCATCTGCTCCACTACCACCGTGATGGATGGAGAATGAAGCCCCCTCCCAAGAATTGAGACTGAGACCCCTATAATCGTGATACAGGGAATGCTGGCCTGACTGAAGCAGGATGCCTGCTAAGTGTTGCCTGTGGATGTGTTCACTGGACCAAGACTGGTTTCCCATAGAAACCAGTCCTGAAACAATGGGTCCTGCTCACTGCTGATATTGACTTATCCTGCTGAGAACATGGACTGTCTGTACCCGTCTTCAATACTTTATTTTCCCCCTCAGCAATTTCAATACACTTATTCTTTATTGTATCTGTTCCTCCTCAGCAATTTCAAGATCTGTTTCCCCCTCTCAGCAATGGACTATAATAGAACCCTGAGTTAACCAGGACTTCAAGATTACCCTGACATGACTAGGCGAACTCCATCGACTAGTCTATGAGGATGTCGTCTCTATGTTTGGTAGCTATACCCCCTCTCTCTCTTTTTCTCTATTCTTTTCCTTTTTCCTAATTCCTTTAACACATTTGCTGTGGTCATTCAATAAAAGGTGCATTTGTTTGGATTGATATTGCAATCCCCTTTCCATGTTGTTTTTTGCACTCTGAGATCAGCTAACGAACCATCATGACCCTTGTTCGTATGAGCGGATTGTAACAGATATTCGGAAAAAGTTTTTCACTGAAAGAGTGATAAAGTATTGGAATGGCCTGCCCGGCGAGGTGGTGGAGTCACCATCCCTGGATGTGTTTATAAAAAGACTGGATGTGGCACTCAGTGCCATGGTTTAGTTGAGGTGTTGGGGCATGTGTTGGACTTGATGATCTTGAAGATCTCTTCCAACCTAGTCATTCTGTGAATTCTGTGACACTGGCCAAACACCATGCACCCATGAAAGTCGCTTGCTCACCCTCCCCTGCTACAGCTGGGCAGAGGACAGAGAAAATTTAATGGGGGCTTCATGAGTTGAGATAAGGACTGGGAGAAAACACTCCAAGGACAAAACAGGCTCAACTTAGAGATACAAAGTGAATTTATTACTAACAAAAGCAGAGGAAGATAATGAGAAGAAAACCAGCCCTTAAAAACACCTTTTCTTCCCCCAGCCCCTCCCTCCTTCCCATTGACAGCGCAGGGGACAGGGCATAGGGGTTTTGGTCAGTTCGTCACCCGAGGTTTTCTTTCACTGCTCAGGGAAAGAAGTCCTTCCCCTGTGAGACTGTGAGGTCCCTTCCCACAAACTTCTCCAGCGTGGTTCCAATCTCAGGAGCAGCAGTCCTCCCAAAACTGCTGCAATGTGATTTACTTCCAGAGGCAGACAGTCCTCCCAAAACTGCTGCGGGATGGGTCACACTTCTGTGGGGTGCAGTCCTTCAAGGATAGGCTGCTCCAGATTGGAAGCAGGGGCCCTCTCTCCACTGGGTTTCCCACTCTGAATCACAGCCTCCTCTAGGCATCCACCTGCTCTGGTGTGGGCACCTCCCCCACGGGCTGCGGATGTATCTCTGCATTCCTCATGGACCTCCATGGGCTGCAGGGGGACAGCCTGCTTCACCATGGTCATCACCATGGCCTGAAGAGGAATCTTGGCTCTGGCACTTGGACTACCTCCTCCCCCTCCTCCTCCACTGACCTTGTCTGCATGTTGCTTCCCTCACATGTTCTCACCTCCTCTTCTCTGACTAGAAGAAAAAATTGTGCTCCACTTTGTTTTGATTTTCTTCTTAAATATGTTATCACAGAGGCAATACCATCCTCTCTAATTGGCCCAGGCTTGGCCCGCAACATGTCCATCTTCAGAGCCATCAGGGATTGGCTCTGCCAGACATGGTGGAAGCTTCAAGCATTTTCTCACAGAAGCCACCTCTGTGGCCGCTCCACTAGCAAAAAACCAGGCCGTGCAAAATGAACACATGAGGAAAGGCTGAGAGAGTTTCGGCTGTTCAGCCTTGAGAAGAGACAACTGAGAGGGGACCTTATCAATGTCTATCAGTATCTGAAGAGAGGGTGCCAAGAGGATGGATCCAGGCCCTTTTTGGTGGTGCCAAGCAGTAGGATGAGAGGCAGTGGGCAGAAACTGATGCACAGGAAGTTCCACCTGGAGAGGAGGAAGAATTTCTTTACTGTGTGGGTAACCAAGCACAATAACAGATTATCCAGAAAGGGTGTGGAGTCTTCCTCACTGGAGATATTCAAGAACTGTCTGAACACAATCCTGTGCCATGTGCTCTGGAATGACCCTGCTTGAGCAGGGAGGTTAAACCAGATGGCCCACTGTGGTTCCTTCCAACCTTATCCATTCTGTGATTCTGTGATCTTCATCTGAAGGCTACTCTCAGGCAGAGTGGAAAGGCTGATCTTACTCCTGATTATATGGAAAGAAATTCTAATCATAGAATCATTTATTGTAGTGAACACAGTATTTGACCTGGGCACACGCTGGCTCATGTTCAACCAGCTCTTGACCAGCATCTCCATGTCCTTTTTCTCCAATACTGAGCCCTGGGGAACACCACTTGTGACCAGCTGCCCAACAGATGCTTGATTTGTAGTATCCTCCCATTCTTACTTCTTGGGTCATGGCTGTTGGTTCCTGCAGGTTTGTTTATTCCCTCACTTTTCATAATCTATTTATCTTGTACTATACTTCATTGAATTTTTAATCCTATCATCGTACTTTATTTCAACTGATGCCAAACTCAGCCAGATAGAAACCCCTAACACAGTTTTGAGTATTAGAAAGCAGGAATTCTTTATTACAGCATGCTGATCACTCGGAGGATGCTTCCTTCATTCAAGTGCACTGAGCATCAAGTGAACAGAGTTTTTATCATACACACTGATTACACATTCATTAGCTATCCCTACTTCAACTTTATTTGACATAGTTGCACCCCTTATTAGAAGTCCTTATATGATTCTTTGGGGTCTGTCTTCAACATCTGGGGTCCTTTTAAGGTAGCTGTTCCTCAATCCCTCCTTTTGAGTAAGCATGATTTTGTTATTTTGCATAACTTCTACTTTGTCAGCCTTATAGAGCTGAGCTGGCATCCTGCTTGCATTTTGCACTACTTCTGTTTCTCTAAGTTATAACCTTTATTTATTTCTCCAAAGCTGTGCTGTTGTGTTCTACTGTCCTTGATAAGAGTAAATGTTGTTCTGTTGTACTATCCTTATCAAGTGAGTAAAATGCTGTTCTGTTCTACTGTCCTTATCACAACAGCTATATTGCCCTTAATTGAGTGTATTTAAAATTAGGTGGTTTTATAAGCACTCTCTGTTTTAGACATGACTATAAAGCAAGAGTAATAAAAAAACAGATGAAAGAAAGAACAGTGGGGAAAGTACAAGGGCTGGTAAGACCTATTGATTGCTCAGGTGTGTTGTTTCTGTGAGGAGAAGGGAGGGTTAAGCAGCTCGAATTGAGAGGACAGTGGTTTTTCTAGATAGTGCTTCCATTTCTAGGCTGTTCAAGCTACAGCTCCCACTTTCCCCACTCCAGCAAGGACAAAAGTACCTGGTTACTTCTGCAACATCAGTCCCAATCCCAGGGTGGCCCCACTCCACTGCTTAGTACATTAAACCAGGGAAGACTTGACTCCATGTAGTGGGGGATGCCCAGCAGAAAGTAGAGGCACCAAGAACCAGAGGGTGAATACGGGATGACTTGGCACATTCAAGGGCTCTTCTATTTCCCTGCTTGGCACTGCTGCTTCTGTGGACTGTGATCATAGGAACTTTAGACACAGGAAAGGGGCCATTTTGCCCTGGATAATCAAGCACTTCACCCTGAGATATCTCTGGCAGGAATCTGCTCAGGGATGCTAGTATTGGTGCTTCTAAGGGTCCATATCTCCGCAGTGAAATACCAGGTGTTTAAAGTGCTTGGGCAAGACTGTGGTGTGTGTCGCACAAAACACATAAACCCGGCTGTGTTCAAGCTGTCTGGAAAATTAATCCACAATGTCAGAGGTTTATGTCTAAAAAGGAGAAAGAGGAGTTCTGTAACTTTATTCAAAAAAAGGGAGATGAAGCATAAACTTTAGTGAATTTAGAGATTTTAGAGGAGCTGAGGTTTTATTTAGAGATAAGCTTTATTAGAGTTAATCAAAATAAAGGGGTAGGCCTTGATGAAGTTATGAGTTAGTAGTTAACTAATAATTGATTGCTTGTCAACATAATGTTTGGTTAGCTGGGTTTCTAATGAAGAATACAGAAAGTGATAAATAGCTTTTGGGAACATAAGTCAATTGTAGGCCTCCTCTGTTCTGAAACCAATTGAAGATAGGAATGGGAGTTCTACCAAGGGTTCATTTGTCACATTTGCATTGAAATGGTAGAAAGGTCAGAACGAGGAAGACTTCATTTACTTCCTCATTTTGAGAACCCTCCCCATGAAAGGCACCACCAACCCATTTCAAGGAAGAAAGGACGCATGCTTAATAGCTTTTGAACTAATTACCATACGAAGTGGGGAATGGGATGTACCAAAGTTATGAATATGCATTTTTATTTTGGATATTCAATACTTGTATAGATAAAAGGACTCTGTAATCACCTGTAAATTGCGGTGTGTATTTGGGAGCTATCACGCTGCCGTCCCATAAACATACACTTTCTAACTTTAAACTGTTAGAGAGTCTTTGTCTGTCACAGTTGGATATCGGTACTAGTTCAATACCCATATTTTTAATGAATCAGGGAGGCCATGGGACATTTCCTATGGGGTCTCTCAAATTGCTGTAGGATGCAGCCTCCTTTTTATCCTAATTTCCCGGCTGCATTTCCCTCTCTCTTTCCCCATTGGCTGAGGTATTTGAGAGGTACAGACTTCCCAAATCATCTAATACAGACCCCCTTATAATGTGCATCCCCCCCTTCTTTTTCTTTGTGTCTCTGTTCTTTTTCTCTAAGTCCAGGGATATAGCACAGCCTTGAGTGAGTAACAGTCTGTATCAATTAGTGGAATTCCTATGGAATTTATGGTTCCACTCATTGCTTCTTTCACCTCTCAGTATCTGGGTTTATCTACCAGCCGGCCCACAATTTGTTTATAAGGACAGCTCCTTCTCATTCCTTTCAGCTATAATAATAAAAAATCGCATAACAAAGAAGTTGGGCAGGGGAACCAAATGAAATTATATATGTGTTGAAAGCAACAGTAAAACCTTCATTAACTTAGGTGAAATTTCCTTGGTAGGAACTCCTGGAAAGCCCATATTGTGTATACTTTGTCTCTTTTCTGAGGTTACAGGTTATAACAATTTTTAATCCAAATCTCTGAAAGGAAAACCGACTATAGGACTTAAAATTGGAGGACTATCTTTTACAGGAACCACATTGTTTTTTGATGCTGTCCCTGAATTAAAGATCTTTCTTCTGCATTCAGACTGATAACATCATTGGAGTCACAAGCCTACAAATAAGAGGTGAACTTGGCAACCTCAAACTTGAACTCATAGAGTAAAATTTATGTTTACTGTACATAGCCCAGTTAAAAGAGCTAAGTATGTTGGCACCAGTCCAGCAAAGTACTTAGGGGACAGCTGGGGTTTCTGATGTGCCAACAAGAACACCACAGTTGTTTATGTAGTCCAGTGGCCTTGAAAAGGGATAAGCTAATTAAGGCAAACCAAATAGTGCAAGAACAATTACAGGCAGCACACATAGGTCTTTCTACTAGTCCCTGGAATACACCTATTTTTGTGATCCCAAAGAAATTAGGAAAGTGGCATTTATTACATGATTTATGAGCTATCAATGCAGTCATGAAGCCTATGGGTGCCCTGCAGCCAGGCACCCCATATCCTACCTTACTGCCCAAGGATTAGGATTTAATTGTTACTGATTTAAAAGACTGCTTTTTTACTATCCCTTTACATCCTAATGATTGGATGTATTTTGCTTTTTCTGTCCCTTCAATTAATAATGCTGAACCCATGTGTTGATATCATTGGACAGTGCTTCCTCCGGGGCTGATATTAGCCCTACCATTTGTCAGATTATTGTGGCCAATGCCTTGGCACCTGTGCAGGCTCGATATCCTCAGAGCATCATTTATCATTATAGGGATGATATTTTAGTTTTTGCACAGGATGATTCATATTTGTAAGATACTGTTCGGTATCTCAATCTTAGCATGGGGTACAAATTACGGCTGAAAAAATTCAGAGAACCCCTCCTTGGAAGTATTTAAGGTGGATACTGACTGAATGAAATATGAAACCACAGGAATTAACTTTAAAGCCTGATATCAAAACACTGAATGATTTGCAAAAGCTGTTGGGAGCAATTAACTGGGTAAGACCCATGCTAGGTTTAGCCACTCATCAATTAAAGCATTTATTTGCACACTTGAAAGGAGTCCCTGATTTATCTTCTCTCGGAACATTATCTGAGGAAGCTATTTGAGAATTATATCTAATTAGCTCACAAATCTCCATTACAAAAGTGGGCATAATTGCACCAGCTTTACCAGTTTGCTTGTTTTTGTTCCCTACTGCACAGGTTTAATAGGGCAATCGCAGGGAGACAGGACGATTTACTTAGAATGGATTCTTTTACCAAATACACCTAAGAAAACAATTACTACCCTGATAGAGCTCTATGCATCTTTAATTAAGAAGGGCAGAACCCACATCATGCAATTGATCGGATACGATCTGGCGGTTATCCATTTATCACTGTCTGTGTACAACTATGAGTATTTGTTACAAAATTCATATATTTTTCATATAGCATTGGCAGATTTTGTAGGACAGGTTTCTTTCTCTTTACCTTCAGACAAACTGTTGCAAAATCTTGTTCACATGCCTTTAACACCACAAACTATTATGTGCTGTAGCACTATTCCTGATGCAAATGTTATTATTGACAGATCAGGAAACACAGGAAAGGCAATTATTACATGGCAAGAAGATCATGAATGGAAATATGCAATAAATCAAATGGATGGTTCCACTAAACAGGTTGCACTTCATGCAGCAGTGTTAGCTTTAAAAACTTTTAAACAAGAAGTAGTCAATATAATTAGCGATTCTGAATATGTCATTAATATCATAATGAGAATATATGGAGCTTTTATGCAGGAAATTAGCCATAAGATATTGTTTGAGCCTTTTGTTCAATAGAAGTCACTATGTGAGAACAAAAAACATTCTCTTTTTGTCATTCATGTACAGAGTCTCACAAATTTACCTGGTCCTATAGCAGAAGGGAATGCTAAAGCAGATAGCTTAATTGCAGCTACATTACAATTTGATTATGCACGCTAATCTCATTCATTTTTTTCACCAGAACACAGCAAGGCTGAGTAAGCATTTTCACATTCCTTTGTCTAAGGTAAAAGATATTGTGTGTGCTTGCTCAGGCTGTCACACATGCCCCGACATCCTCCCACTCAGGGAGTTAATCCCCGAGGCCTACAGCCTAATGAGTTATGGCACACTGATGTTACTCACTGTCCTGGTTTAGGGCAAATTTGGGAGGAAACCTCCAAAAGGGGCCCCCCAGAAAGCAAACCCACACTGCCCCTCCCCCCAACTGTATTGGGAAAAATTTCCACAGAGACAAGTGGAAAAAAACCTGTTTAAATAAACAGGCAAAGCACTCCCCAGCACAAAAAATGAGCAATACCAGATGACAAAACTCATTCGCCGCTCTGAAGAGATGACAAATTCAAAAAATCTCTCCTGTGGGTGGTCGCTCTGTTATCACTCCCTCCGGCACTGGGAAAAGCTGCTACCCAGAGTAGGCCCTGGTAGGCAACCAAGTGCAAGCTCTTGGTGTTTCCCCAGATCCCAGTCCAGAGCAGGTCCAAACAGTTCTAAGAAAAGGGAAAGAAAACTAGTCCAGGGAAAACTTCTCTGCCTCAGCTAGCTAAACTAACTAAAAGCAAAGGAGGGCCCTGTTCTTCTCTGTCTGCGCCCAGACAACACAGTCCAGCAGAATGTGGAGGAGTAAGTGCAGTCTCCGATAACAAACTCCATACTTCCTCTTCTCCCCGCCTTCGCTCTCACAGCCAGTCTTGAAGGCACAGAAAATAATACCCAGCATAAACAGAACAGACAATTGGGGATACGAGCATCATAACATCACCCTAAGACACATACATTCTTTTGGTCATTTGAGGTTGTCCTAGGGTGACTGTTATCCCCATTCGTGTGTATGTAATTTATGCTGGATATTATGTTCTGTGCCTTTAAGACTGGCAGAGTGAGAGTTTTGTTTTGGGCCTCCTATCAGCTACTCGGCGGGACATACAGATAGCACCAGAACATGTTGCGGCTTTCTCTGCTTTTTGCCCTGCTTTTTGCTCTCGCTCCTTGCCTCTGCTTCGCTTCTGCTTTGCTTGCTCTTGCTTCCTTCTCCCCCCTTCTCATTAGTTACTTTAGCTAAACAGTCCAAATTCCTTTCTGGACTGTTCCCCCCCCCCCCCCCACCCCCCCCCCCCCCCCCCCCCCCCCCCCCCCCCCCCCGTTTGGACCTGCTGACTGCTCCGGACTGGGATTCAGAACACCGAGAGAGAGAGGTTACACCTTGTGGCTGCAGCAGCTGCCTCAGCACCGGAGGGACTGATAACAGAGCAAACCCCCAGGAGAGACTTTTCTGAATTTGTCATCTTTCTCAGAGCAGTGGAAGAGTGGTGTCATCCGGTATTGTTCATTTTGTGTGCTGGGGGGTGCTGTGCTTGTCAAATAAACAGGTTCTTTCCACCTCTCTCCGAGGAATTCTTCCTGAACCAATTGGGGAAGGGGCCTGTGGGTTTGCTTTTGGAGAAGCCCTTTTTGGGGATTCTCTCCAAATTTGCCCTAAACCAGGACAAATCTTGGCGCCCAGAGCGTGGGGCTCGAGAGGGAGTGGAGAGACCCTGTTTTGAGTGCATTTTGGTTACCATTATTCTGTTTCAGTGTAAAGCAGTTATTAGACATGCTTTTTGAATTCATAATGTCTATTGGGGTAAAGGCTTGCATGCATTTCTGGTCCCTAAGGTTTTTTGAGATCTTAATACCTCTATGGTCCCTTGGTTTGTTTTCTTATCCAGAAATAGCTCTTGTATTGTCTCTAATATGTAGCTTTTACAGCAGAGGGGCAGTGACCAGAGTAGCTATCCTGCTGGGCTTGGTGGTAATAGCTTGCAAGAAGTTTGTAAACATGCTGGGGTCTGCTCCAGGTGTGAATGGTTCATGGCTATGGTTATGCATCCAGATTGTTAGAGGAAGAGCAGGGGGTGAGGCTTTTCAGCCTTTGCTTTCCTTCTTCTCCTCTGAATTGTTGCATCGCTTTTGGAGAATGTTCAGTTTCCCCTGAAATGTTAAAGAGACCATCTTTCTAGTACTCAATCTGGTAAGCTTGCTCTATATAGTCTGCTGCATCTCTAGAATGAGGGCTGAGATTTCTAGCCGGGCTGATGAGATCCCTGACTCAGGAATAGACCCAGGTGTGGAAAATCCTAAGTGGTGTGGGAAATGGGAGAATATGGGCCAAATCCTGAAGGAATTCTCTGACCCTATAGTCTGGGACTTTCCCCATGATCAAATTCAGAACCCAGTTGAGGTAGGGGAAATACCTGAAAGAGAGAGTACCAGGATGACCCTAAAGAGAAAAAGATCATTGCACTGAGCTGGGCCTTGGCATATGCTTATCGCACATTGCTAGATACGGTTGGCCAGCAGACAGAGGCAGGGGGGCAGGGAGACAAAACAGCCAAGCTAGATAGTGAGCCTAAGCCAGCAGCTAAACCAATGGCTGTAGCTACCAGCACTAGAAGTGGGAAATGCACGGGCAAGACCAATCGACCAGTGGATGATGATGAGGATGATGCAGGAGAAGGACCCTCAGCGGCCTCCTGATGTAAAATCAGAAGTCAAAGCAGCAGGTGCCAGACCAGAAGCCCATATGGAGTCCTTTTCCCTGAAGGACCGCCGTGGCCTAAGGAAGGATTACACCCGGTGACCCGATGAATCCATAATTAGTTGGTTAGTCCGTCTCTGGGATGCTGCAGGTGAGGCCACAATTCTGGATGGCACTGAAGCCAGGCATTTGGGATCCCTGTCACATGATCCTGTCATCGACCAAGGAATGATGAGGGGGGTTAATCCTCACAGCCTCTGGGCACGGGTCTTGGACAGTGTAGCACAAAGATACCTGTGTGCAGATGATCTTTATATGCAGCAGACCCAGTGGAAGAACATAGAGCAAGGGATCCAACACTTGAGAGAAATGGCAGTGGCAGAGATTATCTTCTCAGATGACGTAACAGCTAGGAACCCAGACTTGGTACCATGCACATCTGTGATGTGGCAGAAACTTGTACGACTTGGGCCACACGAATATGCTTCTGCTCTAGCAATAATGAAGCGGGATGAGAGGGATGAGACAGCGCTGGATATGGCGAAGAAGCTCCAAGCATATGCAGACGCTGTGCATGGCCCAACACATGCCAGGATCGCAGCAGTGGAAACACGTCTGCAGAAGTTAGAGGATAAGATAGAGGAGAATCACAAGAAGCTCAGGGAGGAAATTAAGGAAGACCTTCTCCAAATCTCAGCAGTACAGATCAGACGTCCTAGTGCCCAATACAGACGTTCCCCAGATGGAGAGAGAAGGTACACCCCACGAGCTGAGCTGTGGTTCTTCCTGCGTGATAGTGGAGAGAACATGAGGAGATGGGATGGGAAATCTACTGCTGCTCTGGCACGACGGGTACGTGAATTGAAGGAAGGCAGGACTCAGAGAGGGAGTTCCACCAAGAGGGAAGCAGCTCCAGTTGCCCATAGCCGAACTGCCAGATATGATGATGATATGTCTGATCCCCTTGAAGGAACATCCAAGACATATGCCCAGGGAAAGAAGGATGACCAGGCTTAGAGGGGCCCTGCCTCTAGCCAGGTAGAGGGCTAGGGAAAACCGTGTTTTTTGGACTGTGTGGGATTCGTTGGCCTGGCACATCTGAACCACAAGAATACAAAGCTTTGGTTGACACTGGTGCGCAGTGCACATTAATCCCATCGAGACATGTGGGGACAGAGTCTGTGTCTATTGCGCGGTTGGACAGGGGGATCCCAGGATTTTCACCTTGGTGGAAGCGGATGTGAGCCTGACGGGAAATGAGTGGAAGAAACACCCTATTGTGACTGGCCCGGAGGCCCCATGTATTTTGGGCATAGATTACCTTCGAAGTGGGTATTTCAAGGACCCACAAAGGACTCAGGTGGGCATTTGGGATAGCAGCTGTAGTGACTGAGGGCATCCAGCAATTGAACACTTTGCCTGGACTGTCCGAAAACCCATCTGCATAGGACTTCTGAAGGGAGAAGAGCAACAGGTGCCAATTGCCACTTCCACAGTGCATCACCGGCAGTATAGAACCACTCGAGATGCTGTGATCCCCATCCATAAGATGATCCGAGAGCTGGAGAGCCAAGGGTGGTGCACAAGACCCACTCACCCTTCAACAGCCCCATTTGGCCTGTGCGTAAATCGGAGGGGGAATGGAGATGACGGTGGACTACCGTGCATTGAATGAAGTGACTCCGCCGCTGAGCGCTGCTGTGCCGGACATATTAGAGCTCCAGTATGAGCTAGAGTCCAAGGCAGCAAAGTGGTATGCCACTATTGACATTGCCAATGCATTTTTCTCCATTCCTCTGGCAAGCAGAATGCAGGCCTCAGTTTGCTTTCACCTGGAGGGGAGTGCATATACAACCTGGAACCGACTGCCCCAGGGGTGGAAGCACAGTCCCACCATCTGCCATGGACTGAATCCAGACTGCCACTGGAAAAGGGTGAGGCTCCAGAACACCTCCAGTATATTGATGACATCATTGTGTGGGGGAACACAGCTGCGGAAGTGTTTGAGAAAGGGAAGAAAATCATCCAAATCCTCCTGGGAGCTGGTTTCGCCATTAAAAAGAGCAAAGTAAAGGGACCAGCTCGTGAGATTCAGTTCCTAGGAGTGAAGGGGCAGGATGGATGGCGTCAGATCCCTACAGATGTCATTAACAAGATCACAGCTATGTCCCCACCGCCCAATAAGAAGGAACACAAGCTTTCCTAGGTGCCATAGGCTTTTGGAGAATGCACATTCCTGAGTACAGTCAGATCGTGAGCCCTCTTTACCTGGTCACCCGCAAGAAGAACAATTTCCACTGGGGCCCCTGAGCAGCAACAAGCTTTTGCCCAGATCAAGCAGGAGATTGCTCCTGCAGTAGCCCTTGGTCGGTCAGGACAGGACCAGATGTGAAGAACATGCTCTACTCGGCAGGCCAGGGAACCATGGCTTGTCCTGGAGCCTTTGGCAGAAGGTGCCTGGGGAGACTCGGGGTCGGCCACTAGGATTTTGGAGTCGAAGCTACAGAGGCTCTGAAGCCAACTATACTCCAACGGAGAAAGAAATCTTGGCTGCCTATGAAGGAGTCCAAGCTGCCTCAGAGGTGATTGCACAGAAGCACAACTCCTCCTGGCACCCCGACTGCCGGTGCTGGGGTGGATGTTCAAAGGCAAGGTTCCTTCCACTCATCATGCCACTTGACACTACATGGAGCCAGTGGATTGCCCTTATCACTCAGCGCGCCCGTATAGGTAAACTGAATCGCCCTGGGATTTTGGAGGTGATTACAACTTGGCCCGAAGGTGAAAATTTTGGTGTCACATATGAAGAACCAGACCCAGTGACACGGGCTGAAGAGGCCCCTCCATATAACCAGCTGCCACCAGAAGAAACACGCTACGCTTTTTCACAGACGGTTTCCTGTCGCATTGTAGGGATGAACCGGAAGTGGAAAGCAGCCGTATGGAGCCCCACACGACAGGTCGCTCGAGCTACCGAAGGAGAAGGTGGATCAAGTCAACTTGCTGAACTCAAAGCTGTTCAGCTGGCCCTGGACATTGCTGAGAGAGAGAAATGGCCAAGGCTCTACCTTTACACTGATTCATGAATGGTAGCTAATGCTCTGTGGGGATGGCTGGAGAGGTGGAGAGAGGCCAATTGGCAGCGTAGGGGAAAACCAATTTGGGCTGCTGATGAGTGGAAAGACATCGCTGCTAGGGTAGAGAAGCTACCTGTCAAGGTCCGCCATGTAGACGTCCATGTCCCCAAGAGTAGAGCCAATGAGGAGCATCAACACAATGAGCAAGTAGACCGAGCTGCAAAGATAGGGGTGTCAAAGATAGACCTAGATTGGGAACACAAGGGAGAGTTATTCCTAGCTCGGTGGGCCCATGATGCCTCAGGTCACCAGGGTAGAGATGCCACCTATAAGTGGGCACGAGACCGAGGGGTGGATCTAACCATGGACAGTATTTCTCAGGTTATCCATGACTGTGAGACGTGTGCCTGCCATCAAACAGGCCAAGCGAGTGAAGCCCCTGTGGTACGGTGGGCGGTGGTCCAAGTACAAGTATGGGGAGCCTGGCAGATCGACTACATCACACTGCCCCAGACACGCCAAGGCAAGCGCTATGTGCTGACCATGGTAGAAGCCACCACTGGATGTTGGAAACCTATCCTGTGTCTCATGCCACTGCCCGAAACACCATCCTAGGCCTTGAAAAGCAGGTCCTTTGAGGCATGTACCCCTGAGAGGATTGAGTCAGACAATGGACTCATTTCAAGAACAGCCTTATCAACACCTGGGCTAGGAACATGGTATTGAGTGGGTGTACCATATCCCCTACCATGCACCTGCTGCAGGGAAGAGGTAGAGAGGTACAATGGCTACTAAAAACCCAGTTGAAAGCCTTGGGTGGGGGATCCTTCAAAAATTGGGAGCAGCACTTAGCAAAGGCTACCTGGTTAGTTAACACTCGAGAGTTCCACTAACCGAGCAGGTCCTGCCCAGTCTGAGTCCCTGAATATAATAGGATGGAGATAAAGTCCCAGTGGGTACATGTCAAAGGTTTGTTAGGAGGACAGTGTGGATCAATTCTGCCTCAAGTACGGACAAACCCATCCGTGGGGTTGTTTTTGCTCAGGGACCAGGATGCACATGGTGGTGATGCAGAGAGATGGAACAACACGATGTGTTACCTCAGGGAGACCTGATTGTGGGGTGAGAATGAAATTGTTTGACGATATGGGGATAAGGGGTGGAATGTCCTAGGGTGACTGTTATCCCCATTCGTGTGTATGTAATTTATGCTGGATATTATGTTCTGTGCCTTTAAGACTGGCAGAGTGAGAGTTTTGTTTTGGGCCTCCTATCAGCTACTCGGCGGGACATACAGATAGCACCAGAGCATGTTGCGGCTTCTCTGCTTTTTGCCCTGCTTTTTGCTCTCGCTCTTGCCTCTGCTTCGCTTCTGCTTTGCTTGCTCTTGCTTCTTTCCCCCCTTCTCATTAGTTACTTTAGCTAACAGTCCAAATTCCTTTCTGGACTGTTCCCCTCCCCCCCCCCCCCCCGTTTGGACCTGCTGACTGCTCCGGACTGGGATTCAGAACACCGAGAGAGAGAGGTTACACCGTGTGGCTGCAGCAGCTGCCTCAGCACCGGAGGGACTGACAACAGCAAACCCCCAGAGAGACTTTTCTGAATTTGTCATCTTTCTCAGAGCAGTGGAAGAGTGGTGTCATCCGGTATTGTTCATTGTGTGTGCTGGGGGGTGCTGTGCTTGTCAAATAAACAGGTTCTTTCCACCTCTCTCCGAGGAATTCTTCCTGAACCAATTGGGGAAGGGGCCTGTGGGTTTGCTTTTGGAGAAGCCCTTTTTGGGGATTCTCTCCAAATTTGCCCTAAACCAGGACAGAGGTTTGTTCATGTTTCCATTGATGCATTTTGTACACCAATATGTGCTTCTGCTCACACCGGGAAAAAAGGTAAAAATATCCAGAGACATTGGACACATTACCTTGCTATTATGGGCCTGCCAAAGACTAAAAACTGACAACGGCCCTGGTTATATTTCTAAAAGTACTCAGGAATTCCTTCACCAATGGGGTGTGAACCATGTTACCTGGATCCTATATAATCCCTGGGTCCAAGCCATGATAGAACAATATCATTTAACACTTAAACACGTTATTAAAACAAAAAAAAGTGGGAATATTGCTCCTCAAGAACAATTACATAATGTAATATTTACACTAAAGTTTTTGAATGCAGATCATCTCTCTTAATCCCTGGTAGAGTGACACTGCTCTGAAGGTTTGAGTGCACAGAATCAACTTCCAAAGTTTTATATAAGTATCCACATTTGGGTGTGCAGTGGCAACGTCAAGCTGGTTTACTAACCTGGAGGAAAGGGTATGCATGTGTTCTATCCCCTACAGGTCCAAAGTGGTTAACTTCTCATCTGGGAAAACTGTACCATGAGCTGCAAAGACCAGTCTAACAACCCAATACCCCAGCTGAAGAGACTGTCAATAGTGAAGAAGAGGCGCCACACAATACCAGCCAGCAGCAAGAGGACGAACCTGGAGATAACATGAGGGATACTGAAAAGACGGCAGCAAAGAGCTGAAATCCTGATGCATAGTGTAGGAGTAGCACCAACCCCAGAGAACACCTTCTTGGCCTACCTAGAAACAGTAGATAGCAACAGTACTGTAAGAAGTCAATTATGTTTTCTCTTTATCATACCCGTGGTGACTGCAGAACAGGTATATTGGATTCACATTGTTGATCCTCCCATTTTTATCAGATGGCTGATAGCTTTTATTATGTCTGCCATAAAAATAGAAGCTGTGGCTATTATCGCAATGACGGTGCTTACAAAAGCTGTGTAAACTGCTCATGCTGTCACTGATGTGTTTGGTAATTTTATGACACAAATGGCCATGAAAGCAAGTATTGATCAATAAGTATTAGCTGGATTAGATGCATTAGAAGCAGCACTAGTGTGATTAGGAGATCAACGAGAAGCTTTAAACACTCGCCTGAAACTTCACTGCAATTGGGAACATGAGCATCAGGGGTTGTGTGTTAGTCCCTGATGTGCTAAAGCCTGAGCAGCAGAGCTGACTTACAAGATGAATCCCGGGCACTGTGACTTACACCATCAGTATTATTTAGCTAAAAATAGATGACAAAGATGCTGATGCTAGCTGTTTAACCCCAAACGCTCTGCTTCAGAAACTTTCACATAACCTTGTGTAGTTATCTGTAAGAAATGTATTATTTTAAGAAACTTTTCCAGCTGACATTAACAGAGGCTTGTTTGTAGGATATTTCAGGGAAAACCCTCTCAGCCTAGGCCTGGGCTCTGGCCAAGCCCTGACCCTGACTGATTGTGAAGTGTTCCTACAGACCCAGGTGTTTCTGCACTAAAAATATAATCAAATAATTTCTACTTGCCATTTTGGGCCTATAAAGGCTGGATCCCCTTTTGGGGATAAGTCAGACCTTACCTGCGAGTGGACGCACTGCGTGGCTTTTCCCAATTACTTGGAAGGGTTCTCTGGGTCCTTGATGTGAAACGAGACTTCCCAGAGATTGCGGACTCTGGATGATGATAAAATATTAGGCAATTGATGATATATCTTTCTAAATCACTGTCCTTTCTCTCATGTAGTAATGATTAGGTGCGTTACCTTGCTTGTTTTTGCTTGTTGATAAAACTGAGTGCATAGTAAGCTCATTGTTTTATTAACTGTGTCATTTTACTTTTCTGTTGCCTTAATACTCATAGTAAAATGAGACCATTCATTCCATTAGTGTCTGTGCCCTTTAGATCTCCCCTGTCAATTGGCAAAAATACTCCACTGGACTCAAACCACTTGCGGCTGGAAATGTTAAAGCCTGTTTACAGGGTGCCTTTGCTACTAACATTAATGGTGAAGTGCAAGATTTAACCCAGTCCTTAAAGCAGCAGATGACTAAGGTACAAAACCTAGCAGAACAAAATGTATGGAATGAATTGTCTAATGATGTACAGTGGCTTAACCCCAAACACTAGTTTGAGAGACTTAATTTATGCATGTAGGTTTTTGTGACAGAGGGAAGTTTTTAAAATCTTTTTGTGTGTTTATAGTTCGGCAACTCATCTGAAGCACCAACTGCCTCAGAGAAGACAAAGCTGTTGGGGGTTAGGATTCTTCCTTTTGTTTCTTTCTCTCAAAGAATTTTCTCCCATATGTATTGCTAAGAGACAATAATGACCAGCTACTTAAGAGAGATAAAAGAAGTGACCACAGCTCAAGGGAGGGGTCTATAGGATCGAAGGCCACCTGATGTCTGGGAATGATTGTCATCTGACTCCAAGGCTTTGGAATGCTGAACACTCACTTTATTAAAACTATATTATATTACATTATACTATACTATATCTATACTACAAAGAATCCTTAAGAATACTAAAGAAAACTTGTGACTGTCTCCTGACAGTCAGGATACAGCTAGGACCTGATAGGCTAATTAACATAAAGAATTCCACCAGAATCCAATCAAGCAATCACCTTGGAGAAACAATCTCCAGAACACATTGCACATAAGCACAAACACAGGTGCAGCAAATGAGATAAGAATTGTTTTGATCATTCTTTTATCTTCTCTCACTGCTTCTCTCTGTTCAGAGGACATGTGAATACCACAGGGCTCCAGCTGGCTACTCTCTCTTTTTACCTGGGGGATCTCTCTGGGAAGGGCAGAGATACTGGAGAACTGGGCTGGAGAAAATGGGTTGGGTGCAGCTCCTACCTTTCTCTCTCTCTCAGCTTTGGAGGAAAACAGTTGACCTGCTGCCTGGGGAGGGGGAAATTTGTTGCCACCGCCAGAGCCAGGTCCAGTCCTGCTTCTGCTGTGGGGTGAGCTTTTGCTCGTGACAGCAACCACTGAACTGGGACCTTATTTACACCCTACCTCCCTAAAAAAGGACTTTCACCATCTGCTTGGGTGCCTCAGGGGAAAACACCGGGATCCCTGAGCCCCCTTGATTCGCTCCAATGCTGAGGTAAAAGTCACCTCAGAGACTGACTCAGTGAGGTGGGTATTGGCTTTATTCAGCACTGGGTACATTCGGGATCGCTCCTCCTAACATGCACACCCAGCACTTTTACACAGCAAAATATATGGTTAAATTTCATTCATATTCATTACATTCCTTGGGATAGGAGTGGTTATACAAATTACTTCTTGGAAGTCATTAATATCATTAGCATATGTGATGTGCAAGCACAGTGTATTCTGGTGGTTGCACTGAGGAAGGCTCCAAGTCTTCCTCAAGGGTCATTCCAATGAAGCCTGGCAGTCTTCTTCACTGTTATTAATAACTATGTAGTTGTTGGCTTTCGCTGTTATATATTGGCTTTTGCAAAATATTTTGATATAGTACAGTTTGTAAGCTTTTTAACTGCTTTTCATATAGTATAATTTATCAGCCTTCTATGGTTAATACCCTAATCCCTGTGTAGATTGTATATTTTAGTGTGATAACTATATATTATAGTTTAGGTGTTCGCAAAATATTAAAATAAAGGCTATGTGCTGTATATCATAACATTAACTTTTGCAGAAGTAATTGTAATTGTGAAATAATAACAAATGCTTTTATTTTTGTAACTAACTGGCAATAGTGTGTTCCAGACTGCAAGGCAAGACGTATTCTATTACCATCTGTATGGCAGTTGTCTTTTGTCAAGTGGGCAATTTTCCTTATCTCTCTCTCTGAGTGATCACAATCACTTCTCCCTCGTGAGGGGGCATCTTCTGATAACAGGCTATTGAATGTCACTGCATGGCTGATAAGAACTATAGCATCCCATTGTGAGATCCTCCGCCCAGAGGGAGGAGCCAAGCATTCCTTCCCAGATTTAATCTGGAGGTTCTGAAACACCAGCATGGCTTTCTCCACTGGATTCCCCAGAGGAACAGCAGCTGCCTCTTCTTCCACTGGATCTTTGGAGGAAAAATACATCCTTTTCTACAGGATCCCCTGCTCCAACAGAACCACACCTGACACTTCAGGAGGACTGCAGACACATTTCCAATTGGACTGCTACTAACACCCTGACCAACAGGGTGTCAGGTTGGGTTCTGACTCTGTCAGTGTTGTTCTAGTGTATTGCATTGTTTATTTTATCCTTTTATTTTTCTTCCCTATTAAAGAACTGTTATTTCCTGCGCCGATATTTTTTGCCTGAGAGCCCCTTAATTTAAAATTTATAGCAATTCGGAGGGGTGGGGATGGTTTACATTCTCCATTTCAGGGGAGGCTCCTGCCTTCCTTAGCAGACTCCTGTCTTTCCAAACCAAGACAAGTGAAATAGCTAATATTGATTGAAAGTACTTGTAAATATGGCTAAAATGTCTGTATGATAAAATAACATTGAAATGAACCAGGAAAATAACACCGAAAGAGCAAGGAGGAATCTACCACTGACCCTTCAGCTATCCACAACTGTCAAATCACAGACCAGGGTGAAATGGAGATTTTGGGGGTTTGCTTAATTTAGCAATATAAATTAAGCATTTAAATTTTAGCTTGTAGAATTGTGTGTTGAATTTTAACCTTTTACTTAAGAAACCTCTGCCATGGTACAAAGGGCATAGGAGAATGCAAATTTCTGAAGCTTCTTGCGATAAAGAACAATACCGGGAGAAGACTGAGGAATGCAAGAAACCTAGATAAAGGAGCTCCTCTTTCTCCAAGGTGATCTAAATTGACAGACATACTCAGATAAGCACCAAGGATCCAAAGCGCACACGTAAAGGAGAAAACTTCAAAAGTTAAGTCATGAGGAAGACCACGGCCTTCAGCCTCAGAGACCACCGAATGACCCCAGTGCGACCACCACCGTGAACAACACATGCTCAGAAGGGCGTGGATCTAATTACCATGCGAGACAAGGACAGGCAGGGCCAGGGGTTGAATATGCATGGAAAGGTTGTGCAATGTAATGTATATGGAACACCTTTGTGAATAAAGATGAGGCGCAAACCAGGGCTCGGGGCACAAGTTTTCACAAGAGCTATCTCGCTTGTGTCAGGCGCTGACAATACCTACCCACTTCATAACTAAATCAGGTTGTGGAGTCTATTTATTCCGCGTATCACTTCAAGGGGGCCTTGTGAGGAAATAAACCACAAGACTCTCAAAATCACATCTGCATTGTGGTGAGTCAAGGGGTTAAGTTGGAAATGTAGTTAGCAAAGATACTGTGATTGGAGCTTAACAAGAAAATCAATTGATACCAGGTGGGGATAACTGAAACAAGGTTGGGAGTGACATGTGTTCTATGAAATATTGTAAGAGTGCAGGACCACTGACTTCTAAGAATGAGATGAGGTTTGAACTGGGACCAGCAAGTCAAGGAGCCCTGCCAACTTGACACAGGTGAAGAGTTTACCATGAGGAAGGTGTCTTGCTTCCTCCCCAGAAGCCCACCGACCCAATTAAAGAGTAAAATTGTGTAGCCTTAATGGATATTCGGCTAAATATAATAATAGACAAGAGCTAATGTTTATGTAATAAGCATCATAGAAACCATCCTGGAAACCATCTGAATATGTAAAACCCTTTTGGATAAATAGAGAGCAGGAGCTTATGACTCTTTGCACTTGCCTTTGGAAATAATTCCACTTGTGCCCAGCGCTGTAATAAACATACCACTTTTAAAGTTTAACTAGTTGAAGAGTCGTATTTCCGTGCTTCAGTGGCACATACTCTAAGAAGATGAGGTCAGGGGTTGAAATAAGCTAAAGAATTCCCGGAACATGTAAACTCAAAGGAATGTTTGAATATGTATAATCTTCATGAATATGCATTTGACCAATGCAATGAAAAAGTATATAAGAAGAGTTATAGTCAACCGCGTGCATCTGGCTACGGCTATGCACCCAGCGCTGTTTTCCTTTATCCCTTATTATACCTTTAAAAATTTTAAAGAGTGAGCCTCTTTTCTCACATTCACTCTTCCCTTTGTCACCTTTCTTTCTGAAGCATGCGCAGTCCTTTGCTGGCTGGTTCAGTGTTTTATGCTGATAATAGGTTTTGTTACTCATATCTTGACAAGGCTAAGGCGTATCCTGCTTCATAGGCTTGTGATCAATATTTGCTGACTGTAGTATATGATGTAGATAATTCATGCTTTGGAAATTGTATAAAAATTATAAAGATCCAACCATGCCTCTGACCCCCGATGCCAGAAGCAGGGCTTTTCATTTTCAAAAGATTTCCCAGACTCGCCCAGATAAAATCATGACCATTAACGAGTGAATGAGTCTTTCCTGGGCAATCAGCGACCATTTCTGAAGAATGTCCAGAACATTCACCGAACAACACGTGGGAGAGATTACATCGAAAAACAGGCGATGTCCTGGCTACAGCTGAAAGGAAGACCATTTTGAGGAGCCCAGACAGCCATTCAAACCTATGGACTGACTTTTGTCTGGGACTACATCTGTATAGTTCCTGTTATACATATGTAGGAACGTACAGAAATCTTAGGTCATTTCTGCTCCAGGCAGAATAAACTGTATATAAGCTGGCTACTTGGTGCAGTTGGTGTGACATTGGGGAGACGCTGACACTACGTCAGTCTGTCCCAAGTTCACCCAGCGTCAAAGTCCAGGGTTGACGCTGTCTTGCCTGTGGTGGTTTTATATTCTATTTTTTTTTTTTTTGGTTGTCAATCTAATAAATTTATAAAATATTTTTTATAAATTTGGCTGCAGAACTGATCATTTTTGACACTGACTCTTAATAGTTAACTCATGCATACATGAGTTAAATATTGATCAGCTCCTTTCACCCTCCCTGTCCGAGGGGCTGTCTCTCTCTTGGCTGTGTTCAGGAACCGGGTGGTCACTGCCCAGCCCCCACTGTTTTCTCTGCCACTGCTCAAAGGTTTCTTTGGTACACTGTAATTCGCACCCCCTGCCTGTCCACCCAGATGCCCCGCAGTTCCAGCTACAGCTGCCGAGTTTCTGATACATCTCATTGACCACTCCGGGACTTTGCTCATCCCTGCCTTCCCAGCTTGCTACTCCGAGATCCCTGCTACAGCTCCTTTTGCTATCCAGAGCGAGCACCAGGTTTGGCTGCCCCTGGGGGTTCATAAAGGAAGTCCCTTGTCCATCCCTTCTGCCAGCTGCGTCCCCCATTGTCCATGTGGAGAAAAGACAGCCAGACTCACGCCACAGTGCCCCTTGCAGCCGAGGGGGAGTCATTGCACCTGCCCTGCCCACCCAGGAGCCTGTCAGCACCCCTGCCAGCTGTGACCGTAACTACACCAAAGGGGAAATTGCTTAAAGAGTGGGAAGAGACTGCTTATTGTGTTTTGTGTTTTTGTTTGTTGTTGCTGCAATAGTTGTTGTTTGCTTGCCTTGTTATATATACTAGTAAAGAACTGTTATTCCATTTCCCATATCTTTGCCTGAAAGCCCCTTAATTTCAAAGTTATAATAATTTGGTGGGAAAGGGGTCATATTTTCTATGGGGTTCGGCTGTCCGTCTCTGCTCCCACACACGCTTAGGATGGTTCTTTGCACTCTGGGCCTCAAAAGATGAGTCTGGACTCTAGGTTTTTTCGGTCTTCAGAGTTGTTTATTGTTTCTTATCTAGCAAGTCCCTTCTCTGCTCAATCTGGATCTGACCAGCATGGCAGGCAAAGGCACTCTGACCACCCCCAAGGCGGTCGCATCTTTTATAACAAAAACTATGTATATCATATTTACTTTTTATCCCCAATACCTATCACCCTCGTCACCAAGTGCACCCTCACCCCAGACCAATCCAGAAGTGCCAACACCACAACAGAAGATGGACGACAAGAAGAAGAAGAGCCTTGTGACACGCCCTGATTCCTCCATCTTGTCTCCATAACCCCCCTGTACCAAAACCCCAAAATCTGTGATTTACCCTATAATTACGTCTTCCCTTCACCATTCGCACCCGAATGATTCTCACAGGTTCCATCTCCTCATACATCGGTGGCACATCTCTAGATGGATCAAAATCAAGCCACCAAGTGCTTTTGGCAACATTCCAAGACTCCCGAGCCCCCCAAGGGTTCTCTTGGTAGCTCTGGACATCAGGAGTGATGTGCTGAGTTCCCACAATTTTCCATTCCAAGGTAGGGTCCTGCTTTCCTTAACTGATACCTGTATTTCAAACCAAGACAAAAGCCCAGGTGTGTTGGAGTGTATGAGTCAGAAGTCTCTCTGAATCCTTCAGAGAGAGAAAGAAATGCAGGGGCTGAATTAAAGCCTTTAGAGAAATTAAAGTATATTAAGCCACATAGATATGGAGTAGAAGTGTAGGTTTAAGTTTTAAGTAAGTAGAAGTATAAGTTATAGTTTTAAGTAAGTAGAAATCCATTTTGAGTGCCTTAAGAAACTGTGTTAGCAAGTAAAGGCCCTAAGGCCTAGTTTAAAGTTCAGTAACTTAGCTCCAGACATAACAAAAACATAGCAGAACCTTGCCACTAGAATAGATAGAATTATTCATTAAAACAGATAAAAATTACATGTGTAAATAGATAGAACGATTCACATAGATAAACTATATGCGTAAATTTTAAGTAAGAAAACAGATAGCATAGTTGAGTAAATTGATAATATTATATGCGTAGTTCTTTAGGTAAGAATTTCTACTAATTTTGTATTACCTCTGCACATTAGTATCAAGTTCAGATTGGTTTATAAAGAATGTTTTAGAATCATGTTTTTAGCTGATTGGATGTTTTATGAATAAAATGCCTTGTAACTGGGTGCGATTAACAAGACCACCACAACCATAACCATCAACACCATGACAACAAGAAGAAGACAACAAGAAGATCAACAACAAGAAGAAAAGAAGAAAAGAAGAAAAGAAGAAAAGAAGAAAAGAAGAAAAGAAGAAAAGAAAGAATAAGAAGAAAAAGAAGAAAAGAAGAAAAGAAGAAAAGAAGAAAAGAAGAAAGAAGAAAAAAGGCTGTGGTCCCTGCTGCTGCTGCTCTGAAGACCAGACTCTACTGCTGCTCAGGACATCGTGTGGATGCGACAACCTGGTCAAAGAGCGAGAAAACTAGATAAGTTTTCCCAGAATTGGTCTGAGAGACTTTAGGGAGTTGAAGATAAACACTGATTGCCTATTATCATAAACAACCTGCAGGTGGTGTTTTCTTACTCTCTGTTTTCTTGTTTTTCTCAAAGATTGTTTATAAGAAGGGTGTCTTGTTAATTAGCCAATCAGGTGAAATGTATTAACTAAATTACCAATCAAATCTACCTGAATCAGAACAGTCTATAAAAAAAGGAGCAGTTCCAAATATAGGGAGCATTATTATGCCAATCAGCCTTCTGATGAATCTGTGTCATTTCTTACTCAATAGCGACATATCGGACTCTGTGCCTAGAACAACTGCTGCTGCAACTGCTTCTGTTCCTGCACGGGACCTGTGACTCTATACTAGAGAGCAGCCTTGCAGCTGCAGATCTTGCTTGGGACTCTATGCCAGAAAGTTTTTAGCATGGACTTTAACACCTTGAACTCTTTGCCTTCAAGACTGATGTATTCATGCAATAAACAACCTTATAGCAACCAACAATGCCTCTCGTCTCTTTAAAGACCCTAGACACAATAACACCTCTACACAGGTGTACACCGTGATTGCCATGAACCCTTTGAGCAGAAAACAAAAAAGGGGGAGATGTGGAAACAGTGCCAAACACTTGGTATCCTAATCAAGATTAGAACAAGAGAATGTTAACCCTAAAGGCTTTGCAAATTTGTGTGTTTTCTGAGGATGCTGTGAAAAAAACATTTTGGTGGAAAAATCTGCTGTATGAGTGTGTGACTTATTGTGATTGAAAACCATCACATGCATGGAATGCTTGAGGCATGTTTTGTGTATTACAAAATTAGCAGAGGCCCAAGGGACCAATCAGAAGGTGGCAGTTTATCTGTAATGAAATTAAAATAAAAGGAAGCTCGCATGGGAAAGAAAAGAAGAAGAGAAAAAACACCACCTGAAAGCCCAACGCTACAACACTGCATAAGTGCACTTTTCCCTTTGCTGATATGTTTATTTTTTGCATTTAGAATTTTCTTTGCATTTTCTCTCATCCTCAACACTCATTGCCTTCTATGATGAGATGAATGGCTTGGTGGATGAGGGGAGATTAGTGGATGTTGTTTATCTTAATTTGAGCAAAGCTGTTGACACTCTGCCTTAACATCCTCAGAAACAAACAGATGAAGTATGACTTATCTAAGTAGATTGTGAGGTAGATTGAAAACTGTCTGAACTGCTGGGCTCAGAGGGTTGTGATCAGTGACACAAAGTCTAGTTGGAGGCCAGTCACGAGTGGTGTACCGCAGGCATAAATATTGGAGTGAGTACTTTTTAACATATCTGTTAGTGATCTTGGATCACAGGACAGTGTACCCTCAGCAAATTTGCTGATGACACAAAGATGGGAGGAATGGTCTATAGACTGGATGGTTGTGTTGTCATTCAGAGGGATGTTGACAACATGAAGAAATAGCATTGCAGAGAAAGATCTGTAGATTTCAGAGGACAAAAAGTTGAGCATGACAGCAATGCATCCTTGTGTCAAAGGTCACTGACATTTTGCACTGCATGAGGAAGAGTGTTGCCAGCAGGTCAAGGGAGGTGATCCTTCTGTTCTACTCAGCACTGGTGAGACCCGCCCCCCCCACCTGGAGTACTGTGTCCAGTTCTGGGGTCCAGGTACAAGAAAAACATATATATACTAGAAAGAATTCAGTGAAGGGCCATGAAGATTACACCTTCCTCTTCTCCTCTGGGGCTCATGTGGCTGGCTTTGTTAATCCAGATACCAAGGTTCTTGCACATCCTTATATAAGCAGATTGATTGTGTTATCTAATATTGCTGTCATTTTGTCAGGTGTATAGAAACTGGTTTCATTCTGGAGGAAACTACTTGCTGGTGAGGCCACGGTGAAACATACCCTAAGACAGTCAGTTCTTGGGTGGCAAGGTGTGTAGATAATTTTGAGCAGATGCCTAGAGTGCTTATCACCTCTGATAGCCTGGAATTTTACACCTGAACAAGCATCAGTTGACAGAAGGGTGCCTTACCTACCCCAATGAGACCCAGCAGCTCTTAACTCTGTACTGGGGCTTGGCCTATGCCTCTCAAGACTATTCAGCACCATCAGTGGAGTATGGTTGAGACAGGGACTCAAACCACATCTCAGGACACCATGGTTAAAGGGATACCACCCCCAACTACAGTAAATACCACAGCAGTGAAAAAGAAACACTGGATATAAAATTTGATGGGTCCATATAATCAATTGGTAAGTGCATTACCAATAAAAACTTTCATATTTTTTCACTTTAAAAATTTGGAAACAGAATTTTATAACCTGTGTAAAAATCTTCCAAATGAAGAGTTCCAGTAGGATTTGAACCCATTTGTTAAAGCTATAAAACTATAACACCTTCTTAGGAATTTGCAGGAACAACTGATTGGCATAAGGGAAGATGGAGAGTTATATACTGGTTTTGGCTGGGACAGTTACTTTTCTTCATAGTGGCTGTATGGGGCTGGTTTGGAATTGTGATGAAAACACTGTTTATAATACACCCATGCCTTAGCTATTTCTGAGCCATACTTAGTGTCAAGGCCTTTTCTGCTTCTCATAAAGCCTTCTCACAAACAAATAGGCTGAGGGTACACAAGAACTTGAGAGGGGACACAGCCAGAATACTTGACCCCAATTTGATATCTAGTCCCTCAAGATTTTAACCGATCTTTGAAAATATTTTGCTGTTGGTAAATCAGTAGCTATAGCAGTTATGATTAAGTAATTGCACTGTGAAAGTTATAGAAATTTTTAGGCTCGGCTAATCCTTTGCTTTAAGGAAAGGGGAACAATTCCAAGATGAATGGCTTCTCGGGACAAGAGTCATCAGGAATGAAGTCAGGTGGACTGAGCAGTAACTAGGGGAAAGGTAATTCTGGCAGGGGAGATCACAACCACCAACCCATTGACCACCTACTTGAAATGGACCCCCAACTCAAATGGAGGGAAGAACTGCACATGCAGACTAACTAGTGTGAGAAGTGGGAGATATAACTAATAAGGGTGCGTTTGAGTACTAATTAATGAAAAGTTCTGTAATCTGTAACCAATCATATGTGAGGGTCCAGAGTGATGCAGAGTTTCCAGGCAGGTGCAAAGGAGAGCCACTTTATTGTAAAACCAGGCCTTTTTGAGCAGTTAGGCCCTTTATCAGGTATATTCCATTTAAGCACAACAAATGTAATTCAACCAACCACCATAAACCACAATGTGAGCACGTAATGGCTATATAACTTGTTTTTCTACTTCTAATTCAGCTGAGTCACTTTCCCATAGTCCTTTTCTACTTAGCCAAAGTAACAGGCCCGAGCCATGATTTCACAAGGCCTTCCTTTTGTAAGGCTTTACCTATATGCAACAATCGTAAAATCATAGAATTATAGAATATGCTGAGTTGGAAGGGACCCATCAGGATCATCTAGTCCAACTCCTGGCCCCATACAGGACATCCCAAGAATCATGCCATGTGCCTGAGAGTGTTATCCAAATGCTTCTTGAACTCAGACAGGCTTGGTGCTGTGACCACTTCCCTGGGGAGCCTGTTCCAGTGCCCAACTGCCCTCTGGGTGAAAAGCTTTTTCATTATATCAAACCTAAACCTCCCCAGACTCAGCTTCAAATGAATGATGATGTCTTTATTTATTAAAATGTATAAACAGTGTAAAGTTTTGATGATCAGGGAGCTAGCCCTTCAGGGGTTACCACCCAGCTCCCTACTTTGCACAAACTAGAATAAAGAATTAGAAATATCTTGCCTCAGTGTGTGAATTGGTATTGCACACTGGGTAACAAGCCCAAGTTTGGAACAACAAACTGACCAAAGGGATATCCCATACCATATGACATCATGCTCTGCATTAAAAGATGCAGATAGAAAGGGTGGACCATCAGAGTTTTGGCACTTGTCTTCCCAAGTAACCATTATGCACAATGGAGCTCTCCTTTCCTGGAAAATGGCTAAACACCTGACTGCTGAAGAGAAGCAGTAAATTAATTCTTTGCTTTACTTTGCTTGCATGTGCAGGTTTTGTTGCACCTATTAAACTGTCCTTATTTCAACCCATAATTTTTTTCACTTTCACCCTTCTGATTCTCTCCCCCATCTCACTGGAGTGAGAGTGACTGAGCAGCTGTGTAGTGCTTAGCTGCCTTCCAGGGTTAAACTGCAACAATGATTTCAACAAAGAACTTTGCACAATAGTTGGACAGGATTGAAAAATTCCTATCATGATTTAGTAAGCTCAAGCCATACATTTGGACCAGGGTCATGGGAGTCAGTATGCTAATAGAACTATCCTATATTTGGTCAAGTTTCTGGTTCTTGTTCTCAGTTGGTTCCATACCTGGCACATATAAGGTCATGTTTGGAGTTCGCTTTCATGATTGGACTGTTGCCCTCAAAGACCGCTATACCTGCCTGCATTTGCCATGCCCACGGGTCTTTGGATGTTGTCCCTCAGATGATGCGGTTTCTTCGTTTGTTATTTTGCTATTAAAGATCTTTATTTTTGGTCAAATACATTGTACCTGTTCCTCTATTATACGCCACGCTTTCCCCAGCTAAGTCGGATTAGGGATAGCAGCGAGCTGGACTGCAATAGCTGGCGCCCCAGAACAGGGGACCCTCATACTGAGGGACCCTTTTCGGTTTAGTTTGGCTGGATCTTGGTACTGGTAGGACTTTATCTCTGATGTGGATTATTTGGTTCAGGCCTGACACCTTCGGCAAGTTACATGTGACCTTTGGAGAAGGAGTAGTCATCTCAGGACGCCTGCACGAAATGCAGGGTAAGCAGAGAGCAGACAGTTTTCCCTGTCACACCTTCCCCAACGGGGGCCCGCATCCTAACCCAATTCAAGTTTCACTGCTTTGCGGGATGGGGTTAAAACTGTCCATGACACTGTGGGACGTATATGAACAGTACAAAATACTTTTAGCAGACCTTAGTATATAATATAGATAATTCATGCTATGTAGGTGTATAAAATATTATAAAGATCCAACATCTGCTTCTGACCATCATAAGCCAAAGGCAGAGTTCTTTCTTTTTTTATTCAAACAGTTCTCAGACATCATCCAGATAAAATCAGGTTGTCTGCTGCTCTGGCCAGAAGCAAAGTCTAGGCAAGTATTTCCCAGACATTGTTCAGATAGCATCGAGTTCCTTAACGTGTGAATGGGACCTTCCTGGGCAATAAGCACCAATTTCCCAGGAATGCCAGACACTCAGGAGAGACTGCACCTGGACAGATTGCAACAAAATCCACAACATCCCTGTTACATGTGTAAGAAAGTTACCTGGAAAGCTCTGACGAGCCATTTGGATTTCTGGACTTACTTTTGTATATGTTTGAATCGGTATAGTCCCAGTTATACATATGAAGGGACATACAGTAGTCTCCTGTCATTTCTGCCTCAGGCAGAATAAATGGTATATATGCCAGCTGCAGGAAGCAATCGGGGTGAACCACCACGGAGACGCTGACACTGTCAGATGAATCCAGGGGGTTGACGCTGTCTTAGCTGTGGTGGTTTTTTTGGCAATTCTATTTTTCTTGTCGATCTAATAAATTTTTAAAATTTTTTTTATAAATTTGGTTAATGATCTGATCATTTACAACACAGACCACTGGAAAAAGGTTGGAAAACACAAGCAAAAAATCCTTGTAACATGGGAATTTCACAATTTCCTGATGAAATCTGTGGGCTCAGCCATGCCAGCCAGGCAGCACTGTAAAAGACGGCACAGACTGTAAAATCTTTACTGCAGCATTTTGGGACTCAGTATAGTGAAAAACATGTTCACTCTCCTGTGAAAATTTTAAAAGTTTAATAAAGGACAATAGGAGACAAGGACCATAGAGCAAAGGTTATTACGGCTGGGTGCCAAGACCACACCATCACCTTCAGGGATACCCCTTAAATACCTTTTCCCTTACATCAGCCCTTTGCATATTCATAGACCCTTATGCAGAGTAAACTTTTTCCCCAAACTAGTTTACATGTTCCAAGAACTGTTCAGCATGGCTCCTCCTTGGGTCGGCCCTTTTAGAGCATGCATATTCCTTGGTTGTAGTTTTAGTCAATTCTTATCACCTCAAATTTTTGGGCTTTGGTCCACACTGTCTTCAGACGGTGGGTGCTGATAGTTGGCATATCTGTAGCAGGTGTCCTCATCCTATGTTCATTGGATGCTATCCCATCCAAGCAGGCATTTTAACACAAGCATAGCTATTTCACTACTATGTCGAACCTTAATTAAAAACAGAAATAAAAACTATGTCAAAGTTACTTCAACACTACACATATAAATCCATTTTATTATTTGCAAAAAGCCAATATTATAATATGCATCTATAAAAATCTCCCCTCTTATTCTTTATAAATCATATGGCTTGAGCAATATTTCTTGTCCACTTGCATTCTTTGGACTATGCTGGTAATTAGCTGAATAAAACAGGGGACCAAACAAGGAAGAAAAATCAAACCAGTTGTATCACATAAAAGGAAGAAGCCCAATTATTCCACCATTTTATCCCCAATACATTACTCCACCAGATAGTTTTTAACATTGGTTCCCAATTTTGGACCGGCACCCGGGTTCTTTTTCTGCTATCTTTTGCTTTTTCCAGGATGACATCCCTGTTGTCATCTATTTTCAACAAACTGATATATTATTAAACTTTCCACAAACACCTCCTTCTTTAGCCAAGAAATAGTCTAAAGCCAACCTATTCTAATACACTACAGCTTTTGTTTGGCTTTGCTTACTTGATATTAATTCCAGTGCCTGAGCAGCTTTGTTTGTTATCATCTCTATAGCTGCTTGGAATCTTATAATACGATTCAGCATATAAACTGGGGCTAATACACAGTTAGACTGCTGTGCTGGCTTTACCTTTTTGTTTACCGATTGTTCTTTTACCAAATCTTGGACTATATCCCTAAGGTCAAATGTGAAACAAATCCATCTCTCTCCTTTTGGACATTCAATTCCCAGTCTATTACCACTTTTACCTAAGTTTCTTGCAATCCAATATTTTTTCTTGTTTTGCCTACAGGTACTTAATTTGGATGGGTTATAAAAGTGACTGTTGACATGGGTGTGTGTAATAAAAGAGGAACTTTGATTTCTTTACATGTAATGCTTTCGGTAGCATTTGTGAAATGATCTTGCTGGTATCCCAAAAGGGAAAAGACAGCAAATGAGTGACAAAAACAGGAATAACAGAGGTCTGGTATGGCTTATACCCCCACCTTCCCTGCCTATGGGGTTGCAACCCATAGCAGGTGTATATGATCTTCTTGGTGGCAAGTACAGTGGTCAATCCAGGCTTGCCCTCTTTTTCCCTTGTCACTTCGTTTTGATAATTTCCAGGCAAATAATTTTTGACACTCCTTAACTGTAGTTTCCCACTGTTCCTCAGGTATGTCTCATTCAACAGGCACTAATAATTCCCATCCACAAAACAAAGTTATTATTTCAGCTGTTTTGAGTTCTATCTGGATAGGGAATAGATTTGGTACTTGACACTTCCTGCAACGAGAGCGTCAATTTTGTGAACTACAATACCAATTTTTCCCACCATTTAAACATTTACATATAACCCAGCTAGCGTGTCCAGTATTGGGATGAATAAAACAGAGTATACAGTATGGCACTGATGGAAATTGTAATTCTTCCTCTTTGTATGTCACAGGCTAAAGTCAGAATATGAGAATCCTCTGACCAAACCAGTCTTGATCCTCCTGTTTGAAGTGGAAATATTCCTCCCCAAGGGGTATCAGAAGTGTCTCAGGACTTGTCCAGGTGGTACTTGAAACCACAGTTGTAAGCTTGGTCTTATTTCCCAATTAGGTGTGATTCTTTGTACATTCCTTGGATTATTTGGGTCTTCCCAAACAATTACCACCCAGTCCCCACTGAAAGGTCAATCTGGCCTTGTTATAAATAAGAAGCCTGACTAGGCCAATATTCAAGCAGCAATTAATTTATTAATTAATATGGTAAAGTATGAGCAACACAGCGCTGGGTAAAGTGGGGGAAGTTTTCCCTCCAACTGCACACCGATGGTTGGGGCTTACAGGTATTTATAGGGGAACTCATAAGCTTTTTCAGCAATTTCTGTTCCAAATTTTTTACTCATCAGCAGTTTCTATTCCAAATTTTTATGTCACAATTCTATACACTATTGTGATTTAGTTTTTCTCAGGATGTATTTCCCGACAGTAGTTTCCCAGGTGGTGGGGTCCGGTTTCTTGAAAGAAGGAAGGAATATTTCATCTGGTGAAGTCCAGCTTCCAGATGTAGGTCCACCTTTAGATGTCAAGGACCATAAATCTCATAACAGTGACGTCCAGCTTACCTTGGTCAAGGCTATTAATTCCTGAGTTGATGTCCATCTTCCTTTCTCAAGCTGCTTTTCACTGTTTTGTTAAGGCATGAGATAAGCAGGTTTCCTTTCTATACATTCTAAAGCTATAGTTTCAAAAGATCCTTACTACAAGCAATATTCTAAAATTATACTTCAAAAGGTTATTATTGCAAAACTCTTTAAGGCTTAACTACAAGCAGAAAGTTCCTGTAAAAAAACAACATTCTTAAAGCTTTAATTCAAATGCTTCTAAATCAAAATTGCAAACAAAGGATAGGTTCAAAGGCCTTCTTCCATGCTTTATTTTTCTCAGTCATAATTAGAATTCGTCTTTATAACTGTCCCATGGTTGGTTTCCACACATATTGCACTCACAAATACCCACGTTGCCTGCATGTACCTGACACAAAACACAGCTTTGCATTTCACAGCCTCACCCAGTTTAGATGTGATAGTCCATTCCTCAGGTTCCTTCACAAGTCCTTTGATTCTGCTGGCATGAATCCACCCTCTTTCCCTGGTTCGGATTGCTGCTTCAGTAGTACCTGAAAAGGAATTCTTAATAGCACAGGGACAGTGACAAAAAGGAAGACAATACTACATCAGCATTCCCCAGAACTTTCTGGGTTCAGCAAAAAAGCTTTTTTTTCCACAGCCGCCTCTTCTTCTGGTATCCACCTGATTTGTGGAAAAAAACTTCCACAACTTGTAGAAGTTGTAAAGCCGGTATGATGTATTTGAGCGCTGGATGCATGCTCCCCAAGGACATGAGCACCCCCAAAAATTCCCAAGTCTACTTTATCTCCTAACCTGTTGCATATGCATAAAAGACATATGCATATGCATCAAACTGTCTTATCAATTTTATCAGCCTGTGCAGTTTTTCAGTCACGTAGTTGTAATGTGGTGTTTGTAGCCCAGATTCAGTTTTCCTGTCTGCTTCAGTCTCAGGGTCAATGGGGGGCCTCTTCTTATCCCTCTTCAGCATTCCTTTCTGAGTACCCTTGAGTCTTCTTTGTTCTTTCTTTGCAGGCCTTTTTGTGAGCACACAAGTTAAAAGACTAAACAAAAAATCCAAAATTGGTTTCTACCCCGAGTTAAATTCCCAACCCCCTGTTTCACCAGCTGTGCTAACAGCTGCAGAGGTAAATTCTTCTTACTGTGAGCCACAATTAGTTAAACAAGAAAGGCCAGGCCGATTTTAACACGAGATTAATCACATCTATTGCCTTTTACCCTCTGGGCAATATTAGCCTCACAGACCCATTCTTCTAACACTTTCCCAGAGCAATTCCCCCCACCCCCAACAGCAAAAAAAAAAAAAAAAAAAAAAAAAAAAAAAAGGAAGGAAAGAAACAGAAAGCAAAAAAGGAATCTTGCTTTAAAAATAAACAACTTTGCGAGGTTTGGCAAGCCAGCTAGATATTAAGGCTATCTCTGCCTTGATCATATCGCTCGCACTGGCCCCTCTCCCTTTCTTCACAGCAGCGCTTTCAACCCTGTCCCTCGCCCCTCCCTTGCTGCTGCCGCTGCACTACAGCGGCCCTGGCAAGGGCGGACCCTGCCCTAGCGGTTCGGTCTCAGACCGGGGGAGGAACTCCCAGACAGCCACCTGCATGGGGACCCTAGGGGCATGCCTCGCCTCCCTCTTGCCCTCTCTCTCTCTCCTTCGACCCACCTACTGGGTCCAAGGCTGCCGCCCCGGACTCGGGACCCCAGCAGGCTGGGAGCTGCCCCCAGCAGCTCCATCACTAAGCCAGCCTGCTCCTCAGTGGCATACCTACGTGAACCACACCCACTGCCGCCGGGTCAGCAAGAGCATCCGGCAACCCCTGGCCCTCCAGGACCCTGGCATAACCAAGCCAGGTCCCAACCCCCAGCGGCACCCCACACAAATGGTGCCATGTGCTGCCTCCACCGGGTGGGCAAACACTGGGAGTTGCTGCTCCAGGCCACCCCGAATAAATCAGCCCCCACTGCAGCCCTCGAGACACTGCCACTCACTCGAGAGCAGCCAAAAGCCTCCTAAACTTGAAAACCCCCAACCTGGCATCCCCAGATGTGACATTGTTCACAGGGGTTTTAGGATGAGGGAAGAGACGAGAAAGTTGACTCCATGTTCAGAAGGCTTGGTTTATTATTTTATGATATATATTATGTTAAAACTATACTAAAAGAATAGAAGAAAGGATTTCATCTGAAGGCTTAGCTAAGAATAGAAAAGGAATGAATAACAAAGGCTTGTCTCTGACTGAGACAGTCTGGACAGCTGGACTGCGATTGGCTATTAATTAGAAACAACCAGATGAGACCAATCACAGATCCACCTGTTGCATTCCACAGCAGCAGATAAGAATTGTTTACAGTTTGTTCTTGAGGCCACTCAGCTTCTCAGGAGGGAAAAATCCTAAGGAAAGGATTTTTCATAGAACATGACGGTGACACCCAGATGCTCCTGACATTCTTTTTCTGTAGTAAGCATCTGGACAAACCATCAACATATTTTCTTTTCCCTTCAAGGAAGGCTTGTTCTGCTAGATCTTTCCGAACCCCGGTTTGGCACTGAACAACCTCCAAACAACCATGTGTTAAGGCACCTCCCTGCCCTTCAGACAGAAATATATTCAAACTCTTGTCCTCCTCCAGTACTAAGTTATCATTACTAAGTTATCATTATTCTACATTCCAACATCCTAGTTTGTTAACTACCCTTTTTTCTTTTCCAGTCTCTCTTTTTCTTCCTTTTTTTTTTTCCCTCTTTTTTTCCTCTTTGTTCCTCTGATTCAACAGACTTTGGACCGCACAATGTGTGCACACAACTAGTGTATCTCTAAAAGTAAGTCCACAACCCTTTCTTCTTCTGGTACAACCTCCATTTCCAGTTGCATCTGCAAGTGTGTCCCCAACAAGCTGATGCCCGCTCCAGGAACCAACAAGACATCTCCTATCCCTTTGCTGGTCTCTCTCTTAAGTACTCCATCTTTAATGACAGCTATTTTAAACCTTTCTCCTTCTGCTCCTGCCACTTCCACCATGTCACCACCCATATCACAGCTCTCTGGAATCTCTACAAGGTACCTTTTACTTACAAGTCACATTTTAATATCCACGCATGGGTATTATAAAATCTCAAATGTTATTGGCCAACCCTGGATTTTCTTGGATATCCCTCAATCCATCAGTGTTGACCAACCCCAGATGCTCTTGGGCATTTTATCCCACAATCCAACAACTTTGTGGGGTGCCCACTTTTGTCCTGTTTTCCCAGTGGATTGGGCCAGGAAAACCCTCGGCTCCCTTCCTCCAAGGGATCCCACCTCTTCCAGGAGACCCAGTCCAAGTTAACCCGGGTGATTCTATCACTCCTTTTATCTTTTGCTTTGTCTCTTTACTGGCTGTCTTTCTTGTGAAAAAACGGAAACACAGCCTGGGAGACTACACACTCACACAGTTCACAGGTCTGGGATAACCAGCCCACGTCTCATTCATGCACACATTCATCCCCCTGTAGTTGCCCCCACGAAAGAATACTTTACCAATCTTCTTTTCTTCTTTGAGTCTTCGTGCACAAGAATTGATGGGGCTACCACGGTTCTTAGGGAGCCTTTTTTCCCTTTTCCTTTGCTTAATGTGTCTCCTTTTGTCCACCAGGTATTCTACCTGCAACCACCAATCATGCCAGGTGAGACAGAGTGAGGCCGCCGAACTCAGTGGGGCGCACCTTCCCCACTCAGGATCTCCTGGTGGTCTCAGGAGCAAGGTGTTACATCCCGAGATGAACGCCCATTTGTGAAAAACATGTTCACTCTCCTGTGAAAATTTTAAAAGTTTAATAAAGGACAATAGGAGACAAGGACCATAGAGCAAAGGTTATTACGGCTGGGTGCCAAGACCACACCATCACCTTCAGGGATACCCCTTAAATACCTTTTCCCTTACATCAGCCCTTTGCATATTCATAGACCCTTATGCAGAGTAAACTTTTTCCCCAAACTAGTTTACATGTTCCAAGAACTGTTCAGCATGGCTCCTCCTTGGGTCGGCCCTTTTAGAGCATGCATATTCCTTGGTTGTAGTTTTAGTCAATTCTTATCACCTCAAATTTTTGGGCTTTGGTCCACACTGTCTTCAGACGGTGGGTGCTGATAGTTGGCATATCTGTAGCAGGTGTCCTCATCCTATGTTCATTGGATGCTATCCCATCCAAGCAGGCATTTTAACACAAGCATAGCTATTTCACTACTATGTCGAACCTTAATTAAAAACAGAAATAAAAACTATGTCAAAGTTACTTCAACACTACACATATAAATCCATTTTATCATTTGCAAAAAGCCAATATTATAATATGCATCTATAACAGTAGGAATTAAACTTTATGATCTAGCAAGCAGGGACGATTCCCTCGTGGCGTCTGCTTCCTGCTTTCCGCGCAGTTTTCGAAGCGCTCAAAGCTGAAAATCACCTACTCCCAGCACTCAGCCCCTCCCCTGCCTTGCCAGGGCAGTAGAATTCTGAGGGCTCCGGGAGGTCCAGGGACACTCTGACGTGTGGGGTCCCTTCCCAAACCAAGACTGCTTTTAACCCTTCTAACCCTGGGGAGGGAATTCAGAAGCAGACCCTGTTGCATACACAGGAGCCGAAGCTTTTAGCTACTCCTGCTCTCTTGTATTCTCTCCCTTGTCCCCCCTCAGTCTGCCCTGGAATGGGATACGGGGTAGGGAATGCCCCCGAGTGCGGACGAAACCGAGGCACGGGTTACTCTGCTACTCTGTATCCCCCTTCTGCCTCCTCTGCTCGGGATCTGTGACAGCAGCGGACACACTGTCTTGGTTCAGGGCAAATTATGGTGCAGCATCTGAAAACAAACTGTGTCCTTCTTCCCTCCCCCCTTTACTCTCGGAATAAGTCTAAAGGTGCAAAACTTATTATTTAGCATAAACAGAACAGACAATTGGGGATAAAAGCATCATATAGTCAACTCAGGACATTCTACCCCTTATCTCTATATCGTCAACTTACTACTAAAACTAATATGTATTCTAACTCTACAGACACATATATTATACATCCAATATACAGCTATGCACAGACAATGGCAGTAAGATTTAGCAAACAGTAATATTTACACATAGTTCTCACCCAATAATCAGATCTCTTTGGGGTACACATCGTGTTCTTTTATCTTTCTGCATTATCTACTATGTGCAACCTGGTCCCTGAGCAAAGACAACCCTACAAATAGGTTTGTCTATACTCGAGGCAGAATTGATCTAAACTGTCTTTCCTAACAAACCTCTGACATGCACTGCTGGGACTTTGGCTTTATCTACTTTATGCAAAGGCTCAGATTGGGCAGGACTCACTGGGTAAGTAGAGTCACGGGTGTTAACTAACCAGGTAGCTTTTGCCAGATTCTGCTCTCAGTTTTTGAAAGATCCTCCACCCAATGCTTTTAAGGTGGTTTTTATCAGTCTATTGTATTTCTCTACTTTGCCTGCAGCTGGTGCATGGTAGGGGATATGGTACACTCACTCAATGCTATGTTGTCCAGCCCAGGTGTTGATAAGGCTGTTCTTGAAATGAGTCCCATTGTCTGACTCAATCCTCTCAAGGGTACTATGCCTTTAAAGGACTTGCTTTTCAAGGCTTAAGATGGTGTTACGGGCAGTAGCATGAGGCACAGGGTAGTTTTCTAACCATCCTGTGGTGTCTTCTATTATTGTGAGCACATAGAGTTTGCTTTGGCGTGTCTGGGGCAGTGTGATGCAGTCAATCTGCCAGGCTTTTCTATATATTTACTTGGACTACTGCTCACCATACTATAGGGGCTTCACTCGCTTGTTTGATGGTCTCACGTGTTTCACAGTCATGGATAACTTGAGAAATACTGTCTATGGTTAAATCTACTCTTCGGTCTCGTGTCCACTTATAGGTGGCATCTCTACTCTGATGACTTGAGGCATCATGGGCTTATCGAGCTAGGAATAACTCTCTTTTGTGTTGCTAATCTAAGTCTATCTTTGACACTTTTATCTTTGCAGCCTGATCTACTTGCTGATTGTTTTGGTTCTCATTGGCTCTACTCTTGTGAACATGGGTATTTACATGGTGTCTTTCACCAGTAGCCTTTCTACTCTGGTAGCAATGTCTTTCTACTCATCAGCAGCCTAAATTGGTTTTCCTCTATGCTGCTAATTAGCCTCTTTTTACTTGTCTAGCTATCCTCACAGAGCATTGGCTACCATCCATGAACCAGTGTAAAGGTAGAACTTTGGCTACTTCTTTCTTTCAGCAATGTCTAGGGCCAGTTGAACAGCTTTGAGTTCAGCAAGTTGGCTTGATTTACCTTTTCTTTCAGTAGCCTCTGCGACCCATCATGTGGGGTTTGTGTTTCCTTCTTGCTGGATGGTGGAGACATTGTTGTGACCTTGTTGATAACATTGGTGGGAATCTGACGCTGTCTATCTTGCCACTTCATTCCCAGAAACTGGATCTCTTGGGCAGGTCCCTTAACTTTGCTCTTCTTGATGGTGAAGACAGCTTCAGGAGAATCTGGATGATTTTCTCTCTTTTCTCAAACACTTCTGCTGCCATCTTCCCCCACACAATGATGTCATCAATATATTTCAGATGTTCTGGAGCCCCACCCCTTTCTAGTGTAGTTTGGGTCAGTCCATGGCAGATGGTGGGGTTGTGTTTCTACTCCTGGGGTAGTCGGTTTCAGGTGTACTGCGCGTCTCTCCAGGAGAAGGCAAACTGAGGCCTGCATTCTGCTGCCAGAGGAATGGAGAAAAATGCATTGGCAATGTCAATAGTGGCATACCACTTTGCTGCCTTGGACTCTAGCTCGTACTGGAGCACTAATATGTCCGGCACAGCAGCGCTCAGTGGTGGAGTCACTTCATTCAATGCATGGTAGTCCACAGTCAATCTCCATTCTCCTTCAGATTTACGCACAGGTCAAATGGGGCTGTTGAAGGGTGAGTGGGTCTTGCTGACCACCCCTTGGCTCTCCAGCTCTCGGATCATTTTGTGGATGGGGATCACAGCATCTTGATTTGTTCGGTACTGTTGGCGGTGCACTGTCAAAGTGGCACTTGGCACACATGCTCTTCCACCCCTTCAGAAGCCTTACTGCAGATGGATTATCTGATATTTCAGGCAAGGTGTTTAATTGCTGGGCGCCCTCTGTCTCTACAGCAGCTATTCTAAATGCCCATCTGAGTCCCTTTGGGTCTTTGAAATACCCACTTCAGAGGAAGTCTATACCTAAAATGCATGGGGCCACTGGGCCAGTCACAATAGGGTGTTTCTTCCACTCATTTCTAGTCAGGCTCACCTCAGCTTCTACCAAAGGAAAATCCTGTGATCTCCCTGTCACACCAGCAATAGAAACAGATTCTGCCCCCACATATTGTGATGGTATTATTGTGTACTGTGCACTAGTGTTGACTAAAGCTTTATATTCTTGTGGTTAGATGTGCTAGGCTAACCAATTTACACAGTCTAAAAAACATGGTTTTCCCTAGCCTCTATCTGGCTAGAGACAGGGCCCCTCTAAGCTTGCTTGTCCTTCTTTTCCTGGGCATATGTCTTGGAGGTTCCTTCAAGGGGATCAAAAATATAGTCATCATCATCATATAGGGCAGTTTGGTTATGGGCCACTGAAGCTGCTTCCCTTTTGGTGGAACTTCCTCTCTGAGTCGTGCCTTCCTTCAATTAATGCACCCGTTCTGCTAGAGCAGCAGTAGATTTTCTATCCTATCTCCTAATGTTTTCTCCACAATCACGCAGGATGAACCACAGCTCAGCTTGTGGGGTGTACCTTCTCTCTCTATCTGGGGAACATCTGTATTGGGCACTAGGACCTCTGATCTGTACTGCTGAGATTTGGAGAAGGTCTTCTTTAATCTCCTCTCTAGCTTCTTGTGATTCTCCTCTATCTTATCCTCTAACTTCTGCAGATGTGTTTCCACTGCTGCGATTCTGGTATGTGTTGGGCCATGCACAGCGTCTGCATATGCTCGGAGCTTCTTCGCCATATCCAGCATGGTCTCATCCCTCTCATCCCGCTTCATTATGGCTAAGGCAGAAGCATATTCATGTGGCCCAAGTCACAGAAGTTTTCACCACATCACAGACGTGCATGGTACCAAGTCTGGGTTCCTAGTTGTTATGTCATCTAAGAAGACAATCTCTGCCACTGCCATTTCTCTCAGGTGTTGGATCCCTTGCTCTATAGTCTTCCACTGTGTTTGCTGCAAATAAAGATCATCTGCACACAGGTATCTTTGTGCTACGCTTTCCAGGACCTGTGCCAAGAGGCTGTGAGGGTTAGCCCCCCTCATAATTCCTTGGTTGATGACAAGATCATGTGACAGGGATCCCAAATGCCTCTCTTCACTACTGTCCAAAATTGTAGCCTCGCCCGCAGCATCCCAAAGACAGACCAACCAAGTAATTATGGATTCATCAGGTCTTCGAGTGTAATCCTTTCTTAGGCTATGAAGGTCTTTCAGGGAATAGGACTCAATAGTGGCTTCTGATTTTGTGTCAGTTGCTTAAACTTTGCTTTTGTATCAGTAATTGGTGCTGAGGGTCCTTCCCCCAGATCATCATCGTTGGTCACTGGCCAATTGGTTTTGCTTGTGTGCTTCTTTCCTGTGGCAAACTGCCAGTGGCTTAGGGTTACTGTCTGGTTTAGCTACAGCCTGAGTAGCTGGGGTGTCTGCTGCAGCCTGAGTGCCTGGGGTAGCTGCTGATTTATCTCCCTGCCCCCCTTCCTCTGTCTGCTGCCCTACAGTATCTAGCAGTGTGAGATAAGCATAGGCCAGGGCCCAGCTTATTGCAATGAGCTTTTTCTCTTTAGAGTCATCATGGCACTTCTTTTTCAGGTATTTCCCCACCTCAGCTGGGTTCTGAATTTGTTCATGTGGAAAATCCCAGTCTACAGGGTCAGAAAATTTATTCAGGGTTTGGCTCATATTTTCTCATTCTCCACACCACTCAGGATTTTCCACACCTGGGTCTTCTCCTGGGTCAGGGGTCTCATCAGCTCATCTAGAAATCTCAGCTCTCATTCTAGAGAAGTTGCAGACTGTATAGAGGAAGCTTACCAGATTAAATACCAGAAAGATGGTCTCTAACATTCAGGGGAAACTGAACATTTTCAAAAAGTGACATAACAGATTTAAAGGAAAAGAAAGAACTGAAAGGCTGGAAAGCCTCATCTCCTGCTCCTCCTCTAACAAACCAGGTGCAATTACTAATAAATCCCCAAAACATACTACTGGAACTGAGATGCAGGGTAGGACGAAGAAACTATAAACCATACATATCTTGAACAGACTCCAGTATCTTTGTAAAAGCCTTATAAATTATTATTCCGAAGCCCAGCACATTAGCTATTCTAATTTGTGCCCCTCTACTGTAAAAACTACGTGTTAGGGACAATAATCCTAGTGACTAGAAAGGTATTAAAACCTCAAAAAAGCCTAGAGACTAGAACCACATGAAGGCCTCCACCCCAAGAGACATTACAAATTCAAGCAACATGGCTACTTGTAGCCTCTCTCCTGCGGCCGCGGGGGCTGTATGGGAGCCCGGCTGAATGCCCCCAGCCTGGCCGAAGATGGCCATACGATGTGCCACTCCCGGATTCCCTCCGGAACCCTTAGTAGTGGTTACCGTCTGCTGCATGGGTGGCCCAGGCGGCATCTCGGCTAGGAGGTACCAAAGCAAAGGAAGGAGGAGGGACACCCGTATAAGAACCAAGGATCTTTTGATCTTCCCTGGCGGTGCTAGGGATGGGTGACAAGGAGGAGGTATTGGGGGGGCGCTCATAAAGGGAGTGGGTGTGATAGGAGGAGACGCAAAGCTAACCAATAACGAGGACCCAGGGAGGAGCGTGGGTTACAGCTAAACCACTGAGGATCACTCAGGGGAGGGGAAAAACCCCAGGGGCAAATCATACATCAAATAAGGGATGACTGACACAGAGAATTCTCAAGATAAGGGGGGTGGTTACCATGACAGGCAGGGGAGGGGGGGCAGCTCCAAAAGGGAGAAAATAGGGAGAAACCTTTGTGAGGGAAGTACATGGGGGGAACCGAGAACCATTACGAATTCAAGCAACATGGCTACTGACTGCTTTAACTCACTACAGAGCAAGCACAGAGCAAAGCACAACCAACATGCAATCAATAAAGGTTTTTTCCACTTTCCTGGGCCACACTTTGGGCTCCACTAGATGTATTTGTCCGTGTTCAGGGCAAACTTGGGAGAGAACCTCCAAGGGGATTCCTCTGGAAAAGCAGATTGAATTGGCCCCACCCCCAACCGGTTCAGGAAAAAACACCTATTTGGAGAAAAGTGGAAATAACTGTTTATTAAACAATAAAACCTAAACAATATTAAACAATAAAACCTCTTGCTGCTCTGAAAGAGATGACAAACTCAGAAAAGTCCCCTCCCTGGGTTGCAGCTTGGCTCAGTCTCTTATCAGTCCCTTTGGCACTGGAAATGCAGCAGCCCAGGCCCGGCCCAGTGGGCCACAGGTGCAAGCTGCCAGTGCTCTTCTGGGTGTTCAGTCCAGAACAGATTGAAACAGGTCTGAAGAAAAGGGAAAGAAACCCCACAGTCCATGAAATAAACAGGGCAGGAGATCTTTCTCCTTTTAATGCCTTTATTAAAAGTGATCAGCTCAAGGTTGGGAGGCCTGCCTGGAAACTACCGCACACACCACTAGAACCCCAAGAATTAGAAATTCTGGGCTCTGTAAAAATAGATTTTTGTATTAGATTTCATTATATTAAAAAGACCCTGAATTATTGCAAACTATCATTGATGCCCAGGCTATAAGAAAGCAACTTAACCCATGGCGGGATGTTTCCCCACATCATCCAGTCTATAAAAATGAAAGTACCTGGTGTTACTACACCTCAGACATCTTTTCCTGGTCCAGTGATTCCCCATTACAGTTACCATCTGAGACATTTCTCACTTGTGAGAAGAGACAGAGCATGGCCTGACATTCCATCTTGCATTAAGGGCGGGCCGTGTAGCTTGGGGAGGCTTACTGTATTAGCACCTGAGATTGCCCTAATTTATGACATAAAGGTCAGGTGTAAGAGATTTAGCCATCAATTCCAATCAGATTGCCAAGACAAAATTAACTTGTGGAGTAAAGGAAAAAGAATAGCAGCCTCAGTATTGGAATCTGGGGTTGTGGCAGCAAAAGCTTTGAAAATGTTAGGCAATCGAGGATGTTGGCTGAGTAGGCAAACCACTGCCACATCTTGGGCACTAAGTGAGCTATGACAGATATCGACAGTTTTAGACATGCTACCCTGCAAAACAGAGCTGCAATTGACTTCCTGTTGTTAGCACAAGGACATCATTGGGAGGACTTTGAAGGCATGTGCTGTAGCAGGCACAGGGCCTGCAATGCCTCCATGGCATTCAGCAGCCTAAGATATGAAATGCCTAGTCATGATGACTGGACCTAAAAAGCCCCTCTTCCATCTTTGGACCCTTGCTTATCTCTCTGTAAGACGATAGGTCACTTTCTCCTCGACCCTTACTATTGGGAGTCAGTATACTAATAGAACTATCCTGTATTTCGTCAAGTTTCTGGTTCTTGTTCTCAGTTGGTTCGATACCTGGCACGTATAAGGTCATCTTCTGAGTTCGCGTTCGTGACTGGATCTTTGCCCTCAAAGACCGCTATACCTGCCTGCATTTGCCATGCCCACGGGTCTTTGGATCTTGTCCCTCAGATGATGTGGTTTCTTCATTTGTTATTTTGCAATTAAAGATCTTTCTTTTTGACAAGTTTATCATATCTGTTCCTCTATTTTATGCCCCGCTTCCCCTGGCCAAGCCAGATTAGGCATCACAGCAAGCTGGACTATGATACTTCAAGACTGGTTCTGTGATCACTCTTTTTAAATTATGGACCAAATCTATGAAAAAGAGAGTTTCACTGTTTAGTCCAATGTTCTTAAGAGCTTTAAACTAAGAAGTGAGGCAAGAAGGTTGAGAAAGATTCATGTAATCTCTACTTACGATTTTAAGTAAATAAAATCAGGTGAACAGGAGAGTAGTAAAGTATTATTGATGAGAATAGAATTCAGAAAAATGACAGGTAATCAAAGGACTATCTCCAATCTGGTTGGTGATAATAAATGAAATATTTGAGTAAAAAACATCAAGGATTTGGGACCAAATAACAGAAGGAAGGAAGCTATTTTGATTAAATTTCTGAAAACTAGGATCAGAATTTAAATATAATAGCATGGTTTAAGAGGAAATGAAGTTTTTTGTGATGGTGTGGGCAAGCCAATCGGTGTTCAGATTTAATATTGGCACCTGGTTTGTCCACTGAGGGCATGGATACGCCTCTGAGAACACAGGGGTTAAAAGCTGTGATCTCCCAGGGGAACTTCCTCTTTGAGTTCCGCTTGGGACTGAGCAGACCCCCCTGCCCAGCCAGAGCTGGGCAGGGGGGGAGGGGAGCCATGTGGCCGGAGAGAGAGGTAGGCCAGGCCTGGGCCGAAGGGTAGAGGAAAACATTGCAAGGGCTTCGGGCAGCCATCCTCCATTCCCCCCCCACCCTGGAGAGAGGGAGAGAGAGAGCCAGAGCCGGTGCCTGTGATAGTGGCCCAGCGTGAAGGAGAAGGAGGGGGGGGGTGCCCAGCAGGGCAGCCAGGCGTGGGAGTTGATGAAGTAAACCGACAGAGAGCCTGGGACTTTTAACCCTTCTGAGGGAGATGAGAACCTTGCAAATGCTGATTCCTCCTGAAGTTGATGAGATTGAGAGGATGTTGAGAAGAATCCTAGGTGGGAGGAGATGATGGAGTGGCCTTTGGCTGGACTTTTCTTGTATAGCCACAGCAGAACCCCTTGTGTTCCTGTGACACAGAGACTGCATTCTGGAGGGAGGCAATGGCTCAGAGCCAGGAGAGTGCAGTGATGTGGAGGTGTGTGAACAGAGACGACGGGTGAGGAGGGTGGTGGTGGTGCCCTCCGTCTTTGAAGAAGAGGAAGAGGAAGATGATCTCTGTTCAAGAGACCCCTCGGCCCCAGGGGGTGAAATTTGGGGGGGACAGGTGTCCCAAAAGGAGAGGGACTGTGCTCTTTTTGGAACTGGACAAAGTATCCTTAAAGGGAAAAACCCTAGAAGCAGCTCTGGTCCATGTGCAGTGGTGAGAGCACTGGACATGGAAGGAAGAAGCCACGATGGCAAAATGTTCTCCGGGCGGTGCCACATGTGACATGGAAACACGAGAAGTTTCGACTGTTTCCTGGGGAAGTCTGTGGTGCAAGAGGGACTTCTCTCTTCTTGAGGAATTGAGAACTGATTATCTAAAGGGTGGATTTGGTGGTAATGGAATTGTAAATCTAGGTGGGGGGAGGAGGAAGATATTTGGAAGGTTTTCATCTTGGGTTCTATGTGTTTTGTGTGTTTTCCTTAATGTTTTCCTTTGTAGTTTTAGGTTAATAAAGTTTTTTTTCCTTTCAACCTCAAGTTGGAGCCTGCTCTGCTCTGTCTCTGATCACATCTCACAGTGGGTGCCAGGGAAGGAGGTGATCTCGTGGGGGCACTGGCATTGCGCCAGGCTCAAACGATGACTCCATCATAACTGAAAATTTTGGTTTTTTAATAGCTTTTCTCACAAAGCAACAATAAAGATATTAAACATTTCACCAGTGTTATTAGAAGAAATTGTAGTCATATAATCTAGTGTTGCATAAATAGAAGAGAAATGTGGTCTAATTCTCTGGAAAAATATGGTTCAAGAAGCACTTTTGAGAACCTGCTAGAGGGCAGCAGACTAAGAATATAAAATTTGGATAAAGATTTATGTGATATTTAAGAGATCTGTAGCTCTGGCAATTTCTGTTAGTATTTGAGATTAATAATTTATCAGATATAGATTAGAAAATAACAGTCAGAAATACCGGTATGACACTCATATTTCTAGCTAATTCACTGACACATTTCTTCTTTTTTCTAGTAATTAAAGGGGGCTTATGTGAGGCATGAGGACAGACTTTTTAGGAGGGTCTGTGGCTATAGGAAAAGGGGCAATGGTTTTAAACTATAAGAGCGTAGATTTAGACTAGATATGAGGAAAAAGTTTTTACAGTAAAGGTGGTGAAACACTGGAACAGGTTGCCCTTATAGATGGTCGATACCCCATCCCATGAAATATTAGAATAATTTTCTTCAGACCAGAACACACACACAATCTGTAACACAACTTAGCGTAGGTATCCAGATTAACACCCTCATTTCTGGACTTTCAAATTAAAAGTGAGAAACACTAGAGAGAACCATACAAAATACACTACCGTGTATCATGACAATTTCAAAAAAGGAAATGCAGAAAAAATAAAGAAACAGTAGGAAAAAGAAAGGTAAAACCCCACAGTTTTGAATGAAGAAACTTCAATAAAAATTATTTTGCAACATTTTAGTCAAAACCAAAGAATTGCTATTTTTGATAATAATCTCTCTGTTGTACATAGAATTAACATTTCTTATACCCTCCTTTCCCTATCCCTTTTCTGAGGATTTTGATCTTGTTCACCCTTTCTTCTTTTTCCACTTTTACCTAAGGTATGTATTTATCGGAACTCCAATCTCTCATATTTCCATCATCTATTCAAAGTCAGTCAAATGGTCTTATGACTCCCTGGTATCTGCTTCCATGCACCACCAGATTTCTTCTATACAAAATTTATTTTTCCAATAAATGGCTTCTCTGTTCAAGCTCCTGTCCAGTAAAGGAAGTGGAAGATTTATTTTAGTACGGGATAATGATCCAATTAACCAGTTAATACTTTGAAAATTTAAAATACTAATTTTTATTTTGGCACTGTTTCATACAGAATTAGCTGAAGAGAACTCACACAGCTGCTGTTGCCCAGCAGTTTCCCCCCCTTCTAAAACAGGTTGCCACAGAAGTGCTACCAATGTCACTTCTTGTCTCAGCATTGACCATGTAAGAATAGAACCTCACTTTTTGAAGTTTTTAAAAGTTTAATAAGGGATAATAAGGGACAAAATAACAGTGCTGGGTGTGTAGCCGTAGCCAGAGGCAACACCAGTTAACCACAGCAATTCTTCTTATATACATTTTCTATTTCATTGGTCAAATACATATTCATAAATATTATACATATTCAAACATTTATTTGAACTCGTTTACATGTTCTGGGAATTCTTTAGCTTGGTTTGATCACTGACCTGCCTTTTTAGAGTACATGCAGTAATCATGGATGTGGTTTTGAGGGTTGTGTGTCACTTCTTCACAACAGCCCCCTGTTCTGTGGTTTCAGCAGGCGACAGTTATTGATAGTCGATGGGTCAATAGCAGGGGTCTTCATCACATCAGTTCTTTAAATGTCATCTGACACCTGTCTTTCAAACCAAGACAGAAGGGTGCATGAGTTGAGATAAGGACCAGGAGAAAAAACTCATCAATTACCATCAAGGGAAAACCAGGCTCAAATTAGAGATATTTAGTGAATTTGTTACTGATAAAATCAGAGGAGGATTATAAGAAGTAAATAAGCCCTCCCCCCCACCCCTCCCTCCTTCCTGCCAACAGTGCAGGGGACAGGGAGTGGGGGTTTGGTCAGTTCGTCACCCAAGGTTTTTTTCTGCTTGGCTCAGAGAGAGAAGTCCTTCCCCTGTGAGACCATGGGATCCCTCCCATGGGAGACAGTTCTCCGCAAACTTCTCCAATGTGAATCCATCTCTAGAGCAGCAGTCCTCGCAAAACTGCTGCAATGTGAGTCCTTCCCATGGATGGCAGTACCCCTCATACTGTTTGTAGCGTAGGTCACTCTTCCACAGGGTGCAGTCCTTCAAGGACAGGCTGCTCCAGCCTGGGATCAGGGGCCTGTGGAAGGGGCGGACAGCTGGTCTGTGAGCCAGAGAGAGTTGGTTGTCGTTAGGGTATCTGTGTCCCCACGCACCCCTTCACAGTCTTCCTCCCATTTCCCTGCAATTGCTGTCCATTTGCATGATATTTTGATCTGCATTGCTTAGCATAATTTCCAAATTTACCACAACAATTACAATTCACTTTATTACCTGGATTTATCTTAGATTTTACTTTTTGTTCATCATTTTGTGGGCATTGTGCCTTTAAATTCCCTTGTCCACAATTAAAGCATTTTGGTGGAGGCTTTAGGACTGCTGCCAGAGCAGCCATTTTATGTTTGACTGTCCCAACCTTGGAGCAAGCAGTTATAATGTCAGCTATTGAGGGATCCCCAGGCAAGGTTTCAATATTTTTTCTGCAATCTTTGTTTGCATTATCTTTTGCTAATTGCTTGCATAAAATTTGCTGTAAATTTTCATCATCCACTTGTTTCTCAATAGCTGCAGCAACCTTTTCCATGAATTGTAAGAAAGGTACCTTTGCCCCTTGCTGTATAGTAACATATCTTTGTTTTGGAGCTGACATTTCCATTGTCTTAATTAAAGCACTCATACCTAATTGTTGAGCCTGTGCCAAAATTAGAGGGTCCCATCTTGCCTGTAAATCTGGGTTAGAAAAAGATCCATTTCTTAACAAGGCGTCAACTCCTACAGCGTGACGAGGGTCCTGCTGAATCAATTGCATGTTATTCAAAGCTGTTAGTTCAGCTAATTGTCTCCAGGTATTTTGAAATACACTATATTGTACTGGCTGAAACAAAATTGTGGCAAGATGCATGATATCATAGGGAGTAAGCACATAAGCATTAATAACACAAATTAATTGCATTACTTCTGGAGAATTAATAGCATATTTAGCCACTTTTGCTTGGAGGTCTTGCATGACCTTCCATGCAAAAACTTGATGACTCTCACTTTTTCCAGAATTAGGAACTGCTTTGAAAACAGGAAAAGCCATGGGCTCATTAAAAGCAACATTCACATCGACACTCTGCATTTCCGACATTTTTGGTGGACCTATTTTTTCTAATAAATCCCAATCCCCACTTCAGCTGCCTTCTTTTTAACATGCTCCCAAAATTGTAAAGGGTGTTAGGCAGTTACAGTGACTTGACGGGGGGTAAAGTCCAGGGAGCAGCAGGCTTAGATCTATTGCAGGGTTTGAAACAGACAGATTCATGCACCAGTTCAAGTTTCCTTGTCACTGGCATTTCATCATCCTCACTATCACTCTCAGGTAAGGGAGGATATGGCATTGACGGTATCATTTGTTCGTGCAGGTTGGGGGGGGAGGGGCAGACACCTCAGTTTGCTGCTCTTTTAAAGTCATTTCAGCTAACTGCTGTGCAGGAGTAGGATATTTTGACCTAACACTTTATTCAGCTAACTGCTGTGCAGGGGAGATGTACACAGGCCTAAACCCGATTTTTCGCTCCAACTTTCCTCCCACCCCCTGCTCTTTCCTATCCTGCTCTGTTCCCTACTCTTTCAAAGAGTCATAGAGCAGTGTCCAGGTGGTAGCCAGCTCAGCAGCCAGCCTGTTCCCCTTTGACACCACATCCCACAGTCTCTCCCAAACTTCTTTCCACATTCTCACACTGAAAGCCGTACTTAAATCAGTTTCAAAATCTTGCGACCTGGCCCACAATAGCATGCTACAAAGAGCATAATCAGTAGTCAATTAATATCTTTTCTCTTCAACAAAGCCTTCCAAGTAGACAAAACAGTCTGTTCTTCACTGGACATGTTATTCCCCATAATGTGCCCAATGGCTCACCTGTATCCCAGGTGTCAAAATCAATCTGGTCCGGACCAGCAGCGTCCCTGCCGCTGCTCTCAAAGCTTCGCTGGGCCCCGTCTCCAGCTGTGCCTTGGCCCACAGCCCAATTGCATTCATGTTTGCATCACCAGATGTTACTGTTGACACGGTCAGGACACACAGAAGAACACCATGCATTTCAGAAGGCTTCTCTCTATTTATTTTAACAGTATGCTGTCTTTTATACCTTTCCAGAAAGTTGATATATATTCATTGGTTACAACAAATCGACATAGTGCTCATCGACACAGAGTGGTGTCCACCACTGTTTTCAGCTAACATTCAACTGCAGGGCCCCTTCGTTTATCTTTTTTTCTTCTCAGTTTCTACATCAATGATCTTGGTAGAATTCCATTCAGGGGTAAACGTGACTCTTATCAGCCTCTTCTCCAGCCAACTGTCTCTGGCTCACAGACCAGCTGTTAGCCCCTTCCACAGGGGCCATTTTTCTCTACCAGGTCTCCCACTGGACCATAGCCTCCTCTAGGCGTCCACCCACTTCAGCATGGGCTCATGGGCTCCTCCTCCATGGGCTGTGGGTGAATCACAGCATCCCCTCTGGTCCTCCATGGGCTGCAGGGGGACAGCCTGCTTCACCGTGGTCTTCACCATGGCCTGAAGAGGAATTTTGGCTCTAGCACCTGGAACACCTCCATCCCATCCTTCTTCCCTGACCTTGGTTTCTGCTTGTTATTTTCATCACATGTTCTCACTCCACTCTTCTCTGGCTGGAAAATTACAACTGCACCACTACTTTTGTTTCGATTTCTTCTTAAATATTTTATCATAGAGGGGTTAGCACCATCTCTAATTGTCCCAGCCTTGGCCAGCAGCATGTCCATCCACAGAGCCACCAGGGATTGGCCCTGCTGGACATGATGGAAGATTCTAGCAGCTTCTCACAGAAGCCACCTTTGTGGCCTTGCCACTACCAAGAACCAGACTGTGCAAAACCAACACAGGCACCCATCTACAAGAAGGGTCAGGAGGATCCAGGAAACTGCAGGCCTGTCAGCCTGATCTCAGTGCTGGAGAAGGTTATGGAACAGATTATCTTAGGTGCAATCACACAGTAAGTGCAGGACAACCAGGCGATCAGGCCCAGCCAGTATGGCTTTAGGAAAGGCATTTCTTGCTTGAACAACCTGATCTCCTTTTATGTCCAGGTGACCTGCCTAGTGGATGAGGGAAAGCCTAGGAATGTAGTCTACCTAGACTTCTGTCCTGGTTTTGGCCCAGATCAGTGGGAGAGGGCATGGCCAAGACCCTAATGTTATTTGATACCATCTCATGTCATTGCTGGGGTTGGGAAAGGGACTCTTGATTCTGAGAAGAACGGCATTCCTTCTGGGCTAGCAAGCATTGTGGACAGAGCGGTTGTGGTGGGGTGGTGCTAGCTGCGGTTGCATCTCATCAGGTTGGGCTCATTGAGCATTTTGCATATGAATCACTCTCACTTTTGTGCACTTTTGTTGTTAATATTGTTTCTGTTAGTGTTTGTTTTCTCATCTTATTGCTGTTTCCAGTAAATTGTTTTTTCTCAACCTCTGATCTTTGACTTTTGTGCTTCCAACTCTCCTTTCTGGCCACCTGCAGAGTGGGGAGGGGCAGAAGAGGGAGAGGGAGAGCAAGCAAGCTGCAACATGGTTTGGAGAACTAAATTGGGTCGTACCGTTCCTAAACCACAATAACTTCAGTAAGGCCTTTGACACTGTTTCCCACAGCATTCCCTTGGAGAAGTTAGCAGCCCACATCTTGGACAGGTATATTCTTTGCTGGGTAAAACACTGGCTGAATGGCCAGGCCCAGAGAGTGGTAGTGAATGGTGTTACATCCACTTGGCAGCCATTTACTAGTGGCATTCCCCAGGGCTCAGTATTGGGGCCAGTCCTGTTTAATCTTTATTGATGATCTGGACAAGGGGATTGAGTGTGTCCTCAATAAATTTGCAGATGACACCAAGTTGGGTGGGAGTGTTGATTGGCTGGAGGGTAGGAAGGGTCTGCTGAGGGGTCTGAACAGACTGAATCAATGGGCAGAGGCCAATGGTTTGAGGTTCATTAAGGCAAAGTTCCAGTTGTTGCACTTGGATCAAAAAATCCCCATGCAGTGCTACAGGCTGGGGGAAAAGTGTCTGGAAATCTACCGGGTAGAAAAGGACCTGGGGGTACTGGCTTACATTTGGTTGAACGTGAGCCAGTGTATGCACAGGTGGCCAAGAAGGCCAATGACATCCTGTCTTGTTTCAGGATTATTGTGGCCAGCAGGACCAGGAGAGAGACTGTCTCTTTGTACTTTGCACTGGTGAGGCCACACCTTGAGTAATGTGTCCAATTCTGGGTCCCTCACTTCAAGAAGGACATTGAAGTGCTGGAGTGCGTCCAAAGAAGGGCAACGAAGCTGGTCATGGGTTTGGAGAGTAAGTCATATGAGGAGCAGCTGAGGGAGCTGGGGGTGTTTAGACTGGAAAAAAGGAGGCTCAGGGCAGACCTTGTTGCTCTCTATAACTACCTGAAAAGAGGTTGTGGTGAGGTGGGGGTTAGCCTCTTCTCCCTGGAAACTAGAGACAGGACAAAGGGAAACAGCCTCAAGTTATGCCCAGGTAGGTTCAGATTGGATAATAGGAAAAAATTCTGCACTGACAGAGTGGTTAAGTATTGGAACAAGCTTCCCAGGGAGGTGGTGGAGTGACCATCCCTGGAGGTGTCTAAAAAACAAGTAGATGTGGCACTCATTGCCATGGTTTAGTTGACATGACTCGTGGTTTGACACTGGCCAAATGCCAGGCACCCACGAAAGCTGCTCACTCACCCTTCCCTGCTACAGCTGTGTTGTGGTGTGAAGCTATATCCTGTCTCTCAGGTGTGCCAGCTTCTTCCTTCCCCTCCCCCTGCCCCCTTGCCTTCTTCCTAAGTGCTGTCTGTCAAGTTCCATATTCCAGTAAAGGTGTTGTGTGATTGGCAGAAGTTCAAAAGATGCTTTTCAGACCTGGAGTCATTGGCCTGTCCAGGTGTCATTGTCCCCTGAGACCCTCCCCCTCCCACCTGGTTGGTGGCTCACCTATCCTCTCCCTCCCCCCTCCCTGTGGGTCTAAAAGGCACTGAAACCATGCGGTCGGGATTCTGTTGGAGTTGTTACCGAGATTCAGAACTGTGTCACCCTGGAATAAACTCTGGATTTAACCCTCCGGCAGAATCCGCTCTCTTTCTCTTCACCATCGCCTGAACTTTTTCCACCAGAGGTAAACTGAGTTTCTACTTTGCTTGGACTCATTCCGAGTGCCTAACTGCAACTGCCAGCGAGCCAAAGGTGTTTCTGAGGTGAAACATCCCCAGCAGTTACCTTTCGTTCAGAGCACTAGGGCCGGAGGAGCCCAGGCACGCTCCACTCAGCAATATTGAGATTTTTATTCCAATACAGCTGGGCAGAGGAGAGGAAAATTTAACAAAGGGTTCATGAGCTAAGGACCGGGAGAAAACACTCCAAGGGCAAAACAGGTTCAATAAAGATACAAAGTGAGTTTATTACTAATAAAATCAGACCAGGATAATGCAAAGTAAAATAAGCCCTTAAAAACACCTTTGCCTCCCCCAACCCATCCCTCCTTCCCAGCGACAGCACAGGGAGACAGGGGGTAGGGGTTTGATCAGTTCATCACCCGAGGTTTTCTTCTGCATAGCTCAAGGATAGAAGTCCTTCCCCTGTGAGACCATGGGGTCCCTTCCCATGGGAGACAGTTTTCCACAAACTTCTCCAGAATGGTTCCGATTTCACAAGCAGCAGTCCTCCCAAAACTGCTGCAGCGTGAGTCACCCTTCCATGGGATGCAGTCCTTCAAGGACAGTCTGCTCCATCCTGGAAGCAGGGGCCCTTTCTCTCCACTGGGTCTCCCACTGGACCATAGCCTCCTCTAGGCATCCACCCACTCCAGTGTGGGCTCCTCCTCCCTGGGCTGTGGGTGGATCTCTGCATCTCCCGTGGACTTCCATGGGCTGCAGGGGGACAGCCTGCTTCACCATGGTCATCACCATGGCCTGAAGAAGAATCTTGGCTCTGGCACCTGGAGTACCTCCGCCCCCTCCTTCTTCACTGACCTTGGTGTCTGCTTGTTGTTTTTGTCACATGTTCTTACCTCGTCCCCTTCTCTAGCTGGAATTACAACTGCACCACTACTTTTGTTTTGATTTCTACTTAAATATTTTATCATAGAGGTGTTAGCACCATCTCTAATTGTCCCAGCCTTGGCCAGCAGCATGTCCATCCACAGAGCCACCAGGGATTGGCCCTGCTGGACATGATGGAAGCTTCTAGCAGCTTGTCACAGAAGCCACCTTTGTACCCCTCCCCCCCCCCCCCAGAAAACAAGGCTCTGCAAAAACAACACAGTGGTATTTAGTAAAAGGTTGAACTTGATCTTGGTGATCTTCTCCAACCTTAATAATTCTATGATTCTAAGTAGTGAGTGAATATTGGAGTCATGTGTGGGGGATGAGGGTGCAAGGAGACAGAAACACTCACCCCAAAACTTCATCTGGCACAGAGAGCATTTATTCACCAAACCTTTCCTTATAAAAGGCATTTGAAAGACCCAGTCTGAGTGTTCTCAGTGGTTTGAATCCCATGCCCCTTCAGGTCCTGGCCAGTGAGGTGACTGCAGCATTGGGGGATTATGTGGTTGGCCAACACCCTTGTCAATCACTGTGACAAGTGAATTCCTTATTTTGCTTTGCCTGTATGCCTGACTTTTGCTTCACCAATTGAACTGTCTTTATCTCAACACATGAGTTCTCTCACATTTATTCTTCTGATTGTCTCCCCCATTCCACCTGGGGGGAGTGACTGAGTAGCTGTATGGTGCTTAGTTGTTGACTGGGGTTAAACCATGACAGCAGAAAACACAAGGAGAGGCCCAAGGTCAACCTCTAGGGTTTTGTAACCATGGGTATAGAGAATCCACAGGCAGAGTATAGGGAAAACTGGTATATGAGATAAGTGACAAGTGCCATGCCACCAATTTCCATCCAAAGTACTGCCCTGCTACAGGCAGCTATGTGTTCCACTTGCCCCAAAAGACAGTCTCTTCTTCTGCCCTTGTGGTTTGTTATGATTGGATGGCAGGATCAGCTGCTTCTTTCAGAATTAAATCAGACCAGGAAGTACCTTCCCCCTACATACACAGGGGACCTGACATTTTGTTTCATTTGTCATTTTATGGCAGGGAGCTGCCATTGTGTTAAACATCATAACCCATGTGGTTTTTTTATACTGCTCTGTGATTGGCTAATGGCTATTTTTTTGCACTGTCATATCCACATGTTCTCAGGCACCTCTGTGATTGGCTGACCATCCACCTCTTCCTCTTTATCCAAGAAGGATGTCAGAGCAGAAAGCCTCCTTCCCACTAAATACACAGGATCCACCATGTTGTTTCAGTCACCATTTTATGGCAGGTAGCCACCATTTTCAACAATGTCATGAGAGATTTCCTGACAATACCATCTACTAGTTGACCAAGTGCCTCCTCATAGATCATGTTAGAATCATAAAGTTAGTAAAATGGATTGAATTAGGAGGGGTATATAGCAAAAGGAAGAACACATCTTGAAGAAAGCTTCATTTCAGAGAGCTTTATAGCAAATATAATTCATAGGCCAAAATCAAGTGAAATCCTGATGCTACTGCAGTCATTGGGATTTTTACCATTCACTTTATATGGCCAAGACTTCACTCACTGGGTCTTGATTTGTGGAAAAAACAAACTCCACAACTTTTGTACAAGTTTTAAAGCCGGTATGTTTATTACAGCGCTGAACACATGTGGGGATTGCTCCTCTTAAAAAGACATGCGTACCTCTGGGAACTCCAGATTCTTTTTTATCTCCCTTACTAATCTATATGCATGGAATTTCACAATAGGTTCATACATATTTATTTCACTGATTTTGCATTACATTTGCCACTGGTTCTTTTTATCAGAAAGAACTCCTGGGTCACTCTGCCCTATCTCCCGCAGCAGCCTTTCTGTTTCTTTCAGAGTTCAAGGGGCCCTCCTTAGCTCTGTCCTTTGGCTGAAGCAGTTTCTTAGAGCATAGGTTTTTTTCGAGAACAGGCAGTCAGACCAAACAGCTATGTTTGCAAGCTACAGACTTAACTCAAAGATGTACATTTCACCTAAATCAAAATGGATTTCTACTCTGGAAAATTTCCACTCTGTCTCATTCCCCCCCTTTCCTAGAAAATAAGTAAATTCTTTTGCTTAATGTAAATCTTGACAACAATAAGTGTTTCTTAATGCTTTACTATGAACATTTGATAAGGAGGTTAACACAGCTACTCGCTGTAGTATTCTCTAATTCTAAATTAGCAATATAAAAGATAAGTCTAAACTCACTTTAACTAATATTAACAAAACTACAGTGGGATGACACAACTTATTAAAGATCCCATTTGCAGTTGGTGACTACCCAAAGATTACCTCCCACCAGTGATGATCTGCATTTTGGTTTCTTCTTTTCAGAATTCTGGTTATTTCTTTTGTATCATGTTGGACAGTAATTAGGGCTTTCTCTCTGCTTTTTTGGATTTTCTTCAAGATCTCTAATAGGTCTTGGTGTTTAATTAATTATTTTACCAATGTGAGGTCTATTCTAATAGGAGTAGGTGATAGTCTGTGATACATTGTGCAATTGGTTTTAATCAGCTGGTGGGATGTAACTGGAGCTAAATACAAAAAACCATACCTGATAATTTTGACAAAATTGCAAATACAAAAATTAGAATGATTTCTACTTGACAAAATAACATCGTTGTTATCAATTTTTACAATAGCACAAGCAGTTTTCAAACATACACAACTTTTACTAGTATATACAAGCACAGTTTGCTGATCAGTGACTGGATGAATTTGGAAGTGGCAAATACTTTGTTTAGTGTCTAGACACACATTTTGAGCATTAATAGTAATGCTTTCACAAATGAATTTTAGTTGTTTTCTAGTAACACAAGACTCTAAGTTTACTGTTTGCCACTTTTCATTCACTTTTTGTGCCCACACCCTATGTTCTGAAGGGTAGAGCACTGTTTTTTCATTATTTAATTTTAGTGTAATTATGGGGTGGATAACATAAACGGTGGCATTATGCATAGAAAACACAAAGGCAGTGGCCACAATAGAAGCAGGATCATAGGTGAAATTTACCATAGTCTACCAGGATTGAAACTTCCTTTCAAAATCAATTGCATTATCCCAGACAACCTTCCGAATTTCAGCTGGAAAATTACCTTCACCCCCTTCCCGTATGATCAGGGCTGCTGTTGCCTGCATCCATAACTATGCTTGTATACAACTGAAAGCTAAAGACACATTCTTTTGAACTGTACTAAGCGCTTTTACTATGAACTTCTGGTCTTGGTTTCTGGTCTTTTCTTACTTTGGCAGTACTCTTGAAATATGCTCCTCGCTAGTTTCTAATGCTAACAGAGATGACTGTAAAGGCTGTTTCAATTTTGTTAGGCTACCTGCTGTAGTGGCCAGCTTGTTCATCAGTATTTCTGAATCAATTCTATTTAAAACTCCCAATTTTGTCTCTAATATCTCAGTTAGATCTTTTTTTATTCTACTCCTGAGGTATACTTGTCTTTGTAACCACGTTGTCCAGCCCTTAAAGGATGTTCTTAGGAAAGAGGAGCAGGCTGGTTTAATTTTTGAGATGTTAATTTGCATTAGTAATTTAACATGTTTGAGAGACTACTCTGGATTGAACAACAGTTGTTGTTCACCTATATTCTTCACTACGTATGGGCTTATTTCATACACTTCAGGTTCAAGTTTGGGTTGGGTTTGAACTGTTTGAGTACTGGTGTGAGTTGTATCAGGTCTTGCTGTTGTAAAAGGTACAGCATCTTCTTGGGGCTTTTAGCCGGTCAGAGTGACCCCGAGATGCATTAGAAAGTCTCTTTTCCCAGCCTGGCGATCGAAGAAGGAGTCAGAACACTTCAGTTCTCAGTCTCAAAGTTGTTTATTGTATCTCATCTATAAAATTCTTTATCCTGTCCAGCCGAGGTCCTCTCAGCAAGACAGTCAGAGGCACACTGCCTGCCCCTGGGGCGGTGGTATTTTTTTATACTAAAAACTACGTGTACAATATTTACAATTACTTTCCAATACCTATCACCTATGTTAGACAGTGAGCTTCTACTCTAAACCAATCTAAAAGTGCCAACATCACAGCAGAAGATGGAGGCAGAGAAGAAGAAGGAGAAAGGCTGGACATGCCCAGATTCCTCCATCTTGTCCCCTGAACCTCCATTCTAAAAACCTCAAAAAATCTATTTTTTCACCCTGTGACAAACTATTATTCTACTTAAACTCTTTTGACTTTAATTCTTCATATAAAGGTTGGTAATTGTTTTTCCATGGGTCAAGATCAAAGGCACAGGGATCTTGGGCTCTGTGCCAAGGTCTTTGAGCCCCGCCCCCAGGCAGGGGCTCAAGCCCTCCAGGGCAGACAGAGGAATTTCCTGGGTTCCAACAGCAGCTATTTTAAATTTAAATGAGAGCTCGATAGCCTCATGACCCCAAAGGCAAGTCACTTCTACAGGTTGCATTAGGTGAAATTACACAAACAGTTTGATTTACTTGGGTTATCACAAACTCCAGGAGAGGTTGAGACACTAATTGCATCTGGTCTCTTATGAGTCGGCTCATTGACCACCTGGTACCTTACCTAGATTCTTTTTCTTCTCATCTCTTGAAGTGTCTACAGGTCTCATTCTTGCTACTCTTGCTCTTCATATACCTGATTCCCCTGGATTGCTACAGTGGATAGGTTTAAATCTTTTATTTTAGAAGGTTGTCTCATGGATCTAGTATACTGATTAAAAGCTTGGAACTAAGGTCATTCAGCATCCCTTTGGATAGAGGTGCTCTCTAATTCTAAGATTCTAGTTATAATTATACACAAAACAATTTTTAAAATGAAAGTACAAACTACTTTTGGTTGCAATATACTCATTTTGCCCGAGTAAGTTTTAGTCTTAGTTCATTGTCTCTTGGTGTCACTCTCTAAGGGGCTTCTGGGGCCTTCTTCATTCGAGAGTGGTGGATCTAGGTATTCTGCTCCTTGATTTTGATTGCAGTGAAGCTGGTGAGAAGCACCTGGAATGGCCCTTCTCACTGTGGTTCCAAAGTCTTTTCTGTAAGAGACTTAACATATACATAATCCTTAGGCTATATGTTATGTACTGGTCCATCTAGCTCCCTGCTCTGAGTTCCAGCTACGTGTTTCTCAATTTCTCTGAGCTGTTTGCTTAAAGCCACCATGTACGTGGCCAATGTTACTTCAATGTGGGTGGACGTTCCTTTTTGTATTCCATATGGTTTTTCATAAAGTATTTTAAAGGGACCCAGCTTTCCTTTAGCCCGAGGTTTAGTTTGAATTCGCAATAGTGCCAGTGGAAGAGCTTGGGGTAGGGTAGATTACCTTCTTGCTTCAGTCTTACAATCTGCTACTTAATCAAATGATTCATTTTTTCTACCTGGCCGCTGGATTGGGGGCGGTATGGAGAGTGAAGTTCTTAGTCTATGCTCAGGTGGCTACTAATCTGTTGCACTACTCTGGAAATGAAATGTGATTTTCTATCTGAGGATATTGTGGCTGGAACTCCGAACCGTGGTCTTATTTCTTGTAATAATACCCTGGTCACTTCTTGAGCTTTGACAGTTTTGGTGGGGAACACTTCTGGCTACCCTGAAAATGTATTTGTCAGTACTAATAAATACCGGTACCTCCCTTTCCTTGGGAGTTTTGAAAAGTCAATTTGCCGCTGCTGTCTAGGCGCATGGCCCCTCCCAATCTGACCGAGTTTCAGCCTGGGGGTATTTTTGGGGTTAGTCTGGAGGCAAAGATCACACTGTCAGGTCACTTGAGTAATAGTGGCATATAAATTCCTGGCAACGATTCTTTTAATCAAGTAGGTTTATGGGGCATCTATTCCCCAGTGTGCTTTCTGGTGTTCTTTTCTTACTAGTGACCACAACAAATGGGAAGGGATTACTAGCTTCCCTTCAATGGTAGCCCACCTTTCTTGGTTATATGCCTTTTTTTGATTTTCGATTAGTTTTTTATCTTTCTTATTATATTCTGGCTTACCTTCAAGGGAAATTTGTCCATCTGGAATTAGGGCTCTTTCAATAGTTACTTCACTTTTTGCTGCTTCCTTTGCTTCTCTATCTGCCAGCTTATTTCCTTCTTCCAATTCTGAGCTCACTCTCTGGTGTGCTTTAATATGCGTAATTGCTACCTTTTCAGGCAGCTGAACTGTTTCTAGCAGCCGGATTATCTTTTGCGCATGTTTGATATTTTTTCTTTGTGAGGTCAGCAGTCCCCTCTCTCTACAGATGGCTTCATGTGCATGCACGACTCCAAATGCATACCTTGAGTCTGTATAGATGTTTATCCTCTTTCCTTTTACTGTTTCTAAGGCATGGGTCAGTGTAATTATTTCAGCTTTTTGCGTAGAGGTGCCTATTGGTAAGAGTCTGGATTCTATTACTTCTCTGCATGTAGTCACTGCCTATTTAGCATGTCGCTTTCCATTGGCAAAGTAGCTACTCTCGTCAGTGAACCAGGTCTCTGCATCGTCCAAAGAAGTGTTTTTTAAGTTTGGGCAGCTGGAGTAAGTAGCTTCAGTGGTCTATAGGCAATCGTGGTGTACTGTTTTTCCTTGATTTCTACTGAGAAAAGTTGAGCTGACAATATTTATTACTATCTTTACGTCATCTTGTTCTACTATGATGTCCTGGTATTTCAGGAACTTTTGTGGTGAAAGCTAGTGGCTGCTCTTTACTTCTAATTCTGTGGACACCGTGTGGGACACTAGTACAGTCATTTTCTGTTTCAGGGTAAACTTGCGTGTTTTTTGAATATTCAGTACGACTGCTGTTACAGCTATGAGGCCATTTGGCTATCTTTTGGCTGTTGTATCTAGTTGCTTGGAAAAGTAAGTAACTGCCCTTTGATATGGACCCAAGTCCTGGGCCAGTATTCCCAAGGCAATTCCTTGTTTTTCATGGGAAAATAGAAAGAATGGTTTACTTACATCTGGAAGTCTCACAGCTGGAGCTGATATGAGGGCACTCTTTAGCTGGTGAAAGGCTCATGTGTCTTCTTTTGTCTATCGGAGATCTCTATTTTTATGGGCAATAAGAGCATAGAGGGGTCTGACGAGCAGTCTGTAATTATAAACTTACAGTTGGCACCACCCTGCCATGCTCAAGAAGGTTCGGATTTCTTTTATTGTCTGGGGTTTTGGGGTTTGGCATATGGCTTTTTTGCAAGCCTGCTTTAAAGTCTGTTGCTTAGCACTGACCTCATACTCCAGGTAGATTACGTTTTGTTTCACTACCTGTGTCTTTTTTTTTTTGATACTCTCGATCCTTGGAGTCTTAGGAAATTTAAAAGGCTTACTGTCTAGGCCACACATTTCTCTCATCTGAGTGGCTACTAGAAGATCACCCACGTAATGCAATAGCCTTCCTTCTTCCTGTGGAGCTTCCCAGGACTCCAGATCTTTTTCAAGTCGTTGCCCAAACAGATCGGGGAATTTTTGAAATATTGAGGTAACACGGCTCATGTGAGCTGGGTTTTCTGCCCTCTTTTAGGGCTTTTTCATTTGAATGCAAAAATGTTTTGGCTGGCTTCGTGGATAGGGAGGCAAAAGAAGGTATCTTTCAGGTCTAAAACGGTAAACTAGGTTAGCTTAGGTGTTAGACAAGTCAGCAAAGTATATGGATTTGCTACTACCGGATATAAATCTTCTGTTACCTTATTGACAGCCCTCAAATCTTGTACTATCTGATATGACTCATCAGGTTTCTGAATGGGTAAAATAGGAGTATTGAAATCAGATTGGCACTCTTTCAATAACCTTAACTGCAGAAAATTTTTAATTATTGGGCTGATTCTTTCTCTGTCTTCTTTTTTCAGGGGGTACGGCTTAATTCTCACTGGTTGTGTCCCTTCCTTGAGCTTAATTACTATGGGGGAGGCATTTTTTGCTTTTTTTGGTACATCAGAGGCTCATTGAAGCAGGCCCAGGGTCTGCAATGCCACCATGGTGTTCAGCAGCCTAAGATAGGAAATGCCTTGTCATGGTGACTGGACCTTAGAAGTCCCTTTTTCCGCCTTTGGAAAGGGCTTATCTCTCTGTAAGACTTAGCGTTCAGGAACACATAATCAAGAAAAATGGTTATATGCAGGTGCTTTTATTGAAGAGCTCTGGGTGTCAGGGGTACAAACCCAAATCTGACTCCGACATGGGTTCGGGATGAACATGTTTTTATATTCTACCATTATATAATTTTCATGTTAATTATTAAACTTATATTGTTCTATTGTATACAGAGATTTCAGCCAAGCATAGCCCCCTTCGATTTTCCATCATAGTTTCTCATGATTCTTCTTATGATTATACAATAATTATATTTAATTACTAAACAATCATCACATCTAACAATTATATCATTTATCATACTACTTACGCAGGTGCAACGCAAAGCTTAACATTTCAGTCTATCTTAACATTTTCCAGGGCCCCACTATCAAGACTATAGGTCACTTACCTTTAACCCTTACTATTGGACAATTCCTAAAACCCCTGTTCCCTATATAAAGGGCTACTTTTGCCCAGTTTGGCAGAAGAGCTGTCCCTGAGAACCTTCACAGAAGACTTCAATGAAGACACTCCTGTGGAACCTCACACAGCGCTTCTCCTTTCTCTCCCTGCGTTTGCCTAAGGCACTTAGCAAGCAAAGAGCTGAAATCACAAAATGAGCTGATAATCACTAGAGCTGATATCACCTAAGCTTGCTAAGGTATCCAGCGGCTGGAAGCTGTTTGCAAGCCCGGAGAGGCTGTGCTGAGCAGGACTGCACTATCCAGACCCGTTGCAGCTTGCCAGAGATACCCTGAAACCTGGCAGAGGCTGCATTATCCCATACTTCTGGGAAATACTTGACTTAATATCTCTTCATTAATTTCTTCCTTAATTTTAATGGCTGTTAAGGTTAAACTTAAGGCCTCTATGTACTTCTGATCATTCGCCTCTAGAGTAACTTCTCCATTTTTGAATGTAATGTTTGCTTGTAACTGCTCTAATAAATTTCTCTTTAAAAGTGCCTTTGGTGAATTGGGCATATACAAAAACTTATGAATACTCCATTGTTTTCTCAACTTATACTTTAAAGGTTTGCAAAAATATGCCTTTTCTGACTGGCTAGTTGCTCTCTGTACTACAATATAATAATTTTCTACAGGTACTAAAGCTTTATTTAAAACTGAATATGTGGCCCCTGTATTAACTAAAAATTCTACCCATTTTCTTTCTTCTCCCCAGCTTCATTGTTGTAATGAGTGGATTTGCTGGGGTGGAATCCCCTGGTTGTCTTCAGTTGTTTTGTACATGTGCAACTACTTGTCAGTTACTTCGTCTTCATTCTGGGCATTGGCTTTTCTAGTGACCAATTCTTTTACATATTGCACATTGGTTTCTGCCCAGCCCAGGTGGTCTTCAACTGGGTGGTTTCTGATTGTGTTTTCTTTGTCTTTCTTTTTGTACTACTGCTACTAGCTTTTTCATTCTTTGTTTATATCTTTCTTCCTGGTTACTAAATATTTTCCATGCTTCTTCTAGGAAGACTTCAAGGTTTCTCTCTTCTGGTCTTTGGATTTTTTGAAGTTTACACTTCATATCTCTAGCAGACTGTCCCAAAAATGAATTAACTAGCTGATTCATCCCTATCACAGACCCCAGATCTAATGATGTATGGTGACGCATAGCATCTTTTAAACATTCTAGAAACTCGGACAGAGTCTTGGAAGGCTCTTGCTTAAGGGAATATAAGGCAGACTAATTTATGGTTTTTGGAATAGCTCTTTCTACTCTTGTTGCTATCCACTCTTGAAGAATCTGCTAATTTCTCTACTTCTGCTGATACATTGGAATCCCATTTTGGGTCTTCAGGGGGAAATATTTTTTTAAACCTAGCTGCTTGCTCTTGCAGTGATCTTCTGCTAAAGTCTCTGCTGGTTTTAAGATTAGCTGTTTTTCTGTTTCAGTGAAAGCATCCAGTAGTAACTGGATGTCAGCTTAATCTGGATTGTGTTGCTTGATAACATATCGTAGACATTTGGCACTAAGTATTGGATCGATGCAATAATTCCTAGCATTTTTTTTTTAATACCTCTAAATCAAGAGTGGTAAATGGCACTTTAATCATTAATTTCTCTCTTTCTGGTCTCACTGCTTCTCGCAGAGGGGTCTGTAACACTGCTTGCCTCCTAGTTCTGGATGAAATTGGATTGTCAGGAGGGAGATGGGTTCTAGTGGATGTGCTTTCTGAGCTTAAGTCTTCTCTTTTAGGGAAGTCCTCTTCCCTTTTGGGGAGGTCTTCTTCTTCTTCATCTTCAACTTCCTTTCTCCTAGGAGGAGCTTTTATCAAATTAAATGTGTCTCGTTCTTGCCTCTCAGAATGATAAACTTGGTTTGATCTTTTACACTGCTGTCTTACACTGCATGCTGAACAACAATGTTTGATTTGCCCCCTCTTTGCTTTGTTTTTCTTTTCAAGAGTAAACACTAGTGGGTCAGAGGGAGCTCTGAGCTTACAGTCTCTTTGCTATTCCCAGTGATTTTTAAAGCAATAAACATATCAGCATATGAAATGTCATCTCATTTACCTTCCCGTCTTAAAAACAACTTTAACTGCAATAAGGTATTATAATCTAAAGTTCTAGTGGGTGGTTGTTGCCTTCTGCTATAAGGCAAGGCGACCTGGTTTCAAGGGACAGCACGGTGACCCAAACTCACCAGGGTCACTCGGGCCAATGACGGATGCAGACACCAATGTGGTAGACGGTCAAAAGGCCTTTGTTGTCTCATCTCGGAGGGTTTTATAGTCTAGGGAGCTTCACTACGTCAGAGAGGGGTCTGCAGTACTATCTATGGTTAGTAAGGAGTGGAAAGTTACTAGCATTAGAGGGGCTACATTCCTGGTTACATTCCTAGGGTGATCTCTTATCTCAGGGGATTAAGGGAAAAGGAATCCTGCCGCTTTCCGTCACATCGCGTGATCTTCCGTACGCCTCTCCCTATCTACCACAGTGGTTACTTCATTCTATCTTCTAACTTGTATAATGGCCATTAGTGTGTGCAGTATTGAATTAGATCTTTTTTATTTTCAGAGACCCCCCTGCTGGTGACTTTTTTTTAGTGGGTTAAGTTACACCCCAAGGGGCTAGCCCAGGGAACTTCTTTGCTCTGGTTAGTTCTCATTATTTCTTTCTCTTTGTCCTATTTCGTTTCTACTCAAACTTCTCTTCACAGAGCTTCACAGTCATTTCTCATTCTTCTCACACACACTCCCAGGTGGCAGGTATCAGATGTGATGTTTCACACACAAGCTTTAAGATCTTAGGTTCTGAATTAGCTTGTTGGGGAAACTTCAATTTACACTTGGGGCATATGCTTTGACGCCTACTAGAACAGCAATACCAGGGTCTCTCACAAACTCTGCACTGTAATAGTACCGACACAGGGTGCCAGCCTCTCGATGCACCAAAGGCTCCTAGGAATTGCCCGCAGAGGCAGGATATTTTGTTTATTACTCTAGGGAATTCTAAATCTTCTACGGCAGGTTGTTCTCAGTTCAGACTTACTATAGTACTAGCTGAAGCTTGATAAAGCCCCTCCAAATGAACTCGTTTGTTTCTTCTATCTATTTAATAATTCACAGGATTCACAAACTTCCAGGGATCAAGTCTAAACTACTGGGGCAGAGGAACTCCTTGAGTTCGTCTAGCCACGGTTAAAATGTGCACCATCTACACAAATCACCACCTTTAAACACAATAAATGTCTTCACTTATGTTTCTCTACTTGTTCAACTTCTCTGCTGGGTGCTCCCTGCCCCCACAGCCTGCCCCAGCTGGTGCCTCAGGCTTCACCCAGGTGTTTCAGATGGGTAGGACTTCACTCCCCCACTGCACTGTGGGTAGA